>NC_140950.1:123206558-123491558 GCF_014529385.1 Adiantum capillus-veneris | reverse complement strand
GCAACAGGTCAAAGACGAAGCAACAATTTTGGATATCTCACATCGAGGTATTATCTACCCTCTTGCCATGGTGCGCCACGTGGAGCGACCAATGCTCATTTCACGATTTTGGAATGGCGGTCATGTGGAGCAATGGATCAAAGAATGCACTGCAGACGACAACCAGCCTGTCATTTGCGATTACGTACTCACTGCAAGAACAATAGAGCTATTCCAGGAGAATATTTTGTAGATCATCAATGCTCTCCTCCAAACTCTGAAGTATATACATATGCATAACTACCTCCACAGTGATCTACAATCTCGGAATATGATGCTGCATTTTGGCGAAAAAGGTGTTTACGCCGGCATTGTGGATTGGGGTTCATGCACCAAAACAAATATGACAGCCAGTTTTCCTCCTTTACGCGATATGTAGATAGAAACTAGAAAACAATATGAGAGAGATTATCCATGGGTAGCCCCCGAATGTGTATCTAGTAATCCTCCCTCCTGGACCAAAGCTATGGATATTTATTCCATGTGTCATACATGTAAACGCAGTTTGAAGTGCTTACCAGAGCGCCAAGAACAAAGCAAGAGACATTTTTTGAGTAATGTACTTGCTCATCTTGAAACTGGCAAGCGCCAAAACCCCAAAACCCGGCCTAATGCTTTTGATCTCTCCTTATGTTTAAATGGTGCCCATAGAGTGGGTTACAACATTGTAATGACATCTGGCTTACGACCAGCTGATGATTAATGAAAACACAATCTCATGATTTCATCATTGTTTTACTTTTGGTGTCAGATTTAATTGTATGTTTAATTGAACAAAATATCTATGTTTGTCATTTGATATACTGTCCAATGTCAAATTAATTGAATGGGTATTTAAAAGTAATGACATGTTTACCTGATATGCAGATATGGAAGAAGAACTCAACCACACTGAAGCTCATGCAATTTTTAAAGAAGAACAAGTTAGATGTGGACAAACAGATCTTTCTACTATTGCCAACATTGAAGAAGATGAATCTGAGTTGCAGGGCAAACCATTAACCCTTAAAGAGTGCAAAAATCTTTGCCCTAATCACTTTGTACGCCATCAACTATTTCAAATAAGTGGCGATGCAAAAGATACAGCTCCTTTTAAAGCTCTCTGATTTGCAACATAAAGGACTGGCACGTGTATTGCTGCAAAGGTTTATATGACAAGAGAGATGCCTACCAAACAACAACCAAGTAGCAATCTACTTTATCCAGCAATGCTATGTCTGATATGTTTTGCTGAAGAGAGTGGATTGATCAGATCGTCTAGGCACCGCTGGCGTTGGATGTGGACGCATTGCAGAAAAGGTGGCAGCACGCAATGCAAATAATCCAATGCCTCCTCGCAAGCGTCCTATTGTTTTACTTCCTGAAGAGTCAGAAACACTGACTGAATTAGCCGGCCAAGGACAAGACCTTACCAGCCAAGGAGAAACACCGGACATGCTTCGTGGCCGTATTCTTGAGCTTGAAATAGAGTTAAGTGATTCACAAGCAAAGCTTCAACGATATGAATCATTGTATGGACCTTTGCTAGATGATACTACCACTTCACATAAAGATGTTGCTCAACCATCCCCTGAGCTAGGAATTACAGATTTTACCATAGACGAACTTATAGCAAATCTATCAAACTCATAAGTCACTGAGAAGCTTTTTGTAATCTCAAAATTATATCAAACTCTTTTCGATTGAGTAATTTCCCAGAACCTCGTTGTAATTTCAAACCTACATCGACTTTATGTAATTGTTATTCGACAAAATATTATCGGCAGTTTATATTTGAGTGTGAGTGAATATGTGCGTATGAGAGAGAGAAAGAGAGAGGTTTTGATGTGAACGACAATGAGATAACACTTTCTTTCATCATATACAAAAACTTGTTGAGTAAGTATTACAATGGTACTCTCACAAATCATCTCCATCTTCAAAAACTGCAACCATATCATCTACTTCGTCCATATCTGAGCATTCTGAAACTATCTCCCATTCCATATCATCATCATTATCAACTTCTGCAGAAATAGCTTCATGCATTTGGAAGACTCCATATTGCTTTTGAGCAGCTCTAGTTGCAATGTTTTGAGGCTTATAAATAAGGCTCATATTGCAAAAAAAATACACCAAATCAGCAGTCTGTTTAGTATGAAGTCTGTTTCGCTTTTTAGTGTGCACAAAGTCGAATGCTGACCAGTTTCGCTCACAACTTCCACTTGATGCAGCTACTGATAAAACTCTAACTGCAATGTGTTGCAACTCCACTTTCTCTCCACCATACTCCTTCCACCATAAAGGTGCACTTGTTTTGCCAATGGCATCTATATGCCACGGATCCTGAAACATACCAGTTCTGTTGGCATAATCTACTCACTGATGAAAAGCTGTTTTTCCATGTTCGTGCCCTAAGAGTTGGGAGCACACTGTTTTGAAGTCGGACATAACTTCTTTCTTGGCAGATTGCTGATGCATTTGAAACTTAGGATCCAATACAAAAGCCGCACCATGCAATGGCGTATGCAACTGCACCCAACGCTTGTTAACAATTGTAATCATGGTAGCTTTATCCTTTGCACCAAAACTGACATTTTCTCTTAGCTTGCGTATAGCCTCTGACATATACCAGTAGAGTCGACCAAAAATAAAAGAATCTGTGTCAACTGCTCTCAAAAGATCTACAAATGGCTTTGACACAGTTACTATTCTTTCTACATTACGCCAAAAGACTGGTGAGTTTACTATTTGTGCACATTGACCAGCTGCTTCCTGATAACTTGGATACTTGCTGAGCCATCCATCCCATCTTCTGTCTACTAAGGTTTCCATCAATGCAGGCTTCAACTCTTGCAAAGCAGCAAGAACATAGTATGCCGTAGCAAACCTTGTCGCGCAAAATATTTGCAAAGCTTTATTTGGTGACTTGGTTCGAAAAAGAGCATACGAAAATTGATGCTCTCTAATGAATTTCACCACATGATTTGCATCCAATAAAGTTTGCTTCACACATGCCATTTTACCAATAACTTTTAAAAGAAAATTTAAAGTGTGAGCTGCACATGGTACCCAAGAAATCTCCAGATACTTGACTTGAATAGCTCTTCCTGCTCCTTTGTAGTTGGCCGCATTATCTTTGAAAATAGCAGTCACATTCTTCGGTCCACCTGCCTTTGCAATTGCATGCTCATACACCCCTGCTAGGTAGGTGATAGTCTTCTCTTTCAATGAGCTGTCAATTGCTTCCATGAACATAGCCCCTCTAGGGTTAATAAGCATTACATTGATTAAAGGTTTTTTCTGACAGTTAGTCCATCCATCCAATGCTATGGTGCATCCATATGCTGGAACAAACTCTAGAACTGTGCGGTTGAGGATGGCTTCAGTACTGTCTTTGACTTTATCAAGATATTCAGTTCGCATCTTGTTATAGTCAGGAAGCACAAATCCTTTTTTGGCTGTACTCATCAAAGCATCTTGAAATATTGGATTGCGCATAGCATTGAACGATATGCCACACACAACAAATACTTGTGTCCATTTTAAATGTAACTCAAGCAACCATTGTTTACCTAATGCTTCAGGCATTGTCTGTCCATTGGATGACGCTCTGTCGGATTTGCTTGTGCTAGGAACTCCTCCTGATGTAGAAGATGTCCATGAAGAGGGTTCAACTGAGAACTTTGATCGTTTACTTGAGTGGTACACACCTCTTCTGTTGCCTCATTGTATACAGATGGTTCAATATTCGCATGAATATCTTTAGAAACATCACCTTTATGTTTAGCTGCAAGAATCAACTTTACTTTGCAAGAATACATGGCAAATTTTTCATGAATATCTTTTGGTGGTGCCCCGCACTTTTCAACATTGCCAGGGAATTTAAATAAATGCTCTTTAATTCTGGTTGCATTACCACTGAACTCGTGGCCACAAGATTTACATTTAAGTCGAGATGTATTTCTCCCAGCTTTCAACTCATGCACATAACTCCACTCTTGTCCTTTCACCATGATGCACAAAAGTAATTTGCTAGTAAAAACAAAGTCAATGATCATTTTCATAATCAAAATCAATTAAAACATTAAATTAATTTAACTAACAATGATTGAAGGAAATTAAAATAATTAAAAACAATGATTGAACAAAAATACAATAATAAAAAACAATACCATTGGATTACATATAAATTGCATCGATTTATCTAAAGTGCAAGCTTGTAGATTTAACACATTATGATAATCAATAATTACAATTAAATCAAGTATTAAAATGATTATCATTATAAATTGCTATACATACAAGAGCTATAAGTGACATTTTTAAATGTCAAAACGATAATCATTTACAATACTTGATAATTATCGTATCTATGTAAAGTGCGAACAAAAAGTTCTTACACTTTACCATAGATTTTTAAGCGATTATCTATTTACAATGCGAGCATGTGTATGCTCTCACACAGTACGGTAGATTTTGCAGTCCAAATAAAGATAAAAGAATATCAATATTTTTGGACATGTTTTTCCTAAATTTTTACTCTAGTGAGAGCATAGCAGTGTGAATAGCTCTACACAAAACGTAAAAATATAATTTTGTTTCATTATATTCATTTTGAAGTGAGAGAAAATCTCTACACATCAAAATCGAACTTTAAATTACATAAAATTAATTTTTATGTAATTATATTTTTAAACTAATTATCCCATGTGAGAGTACACTCTACACACAACGATCATATCTTACTTTTTTTTTATTAGTCACTTTTAAGTGTCAATTAATTGAACACATTGACAAGTGATTCTTATAATTACAGTTTGTATCAGGTGAGAGATTAAACTCTTCACAAAATACAAACTTTCAACTATTTACTAAGTTTTTCAAAACAAATTCATATATTTGAATCACAAAACTTAAAATTCTATTGAATTTTAATTTTTATTAAACTCGAATTGTTTTATTTTTTTACAAATTACTTTTTTTGACTGTTTGGTGAGAGTACTCACATGGAAAACACTGACTGTGAAAGCTGGTATAAGGCCTGTCACGTGCTGCTATATATACTAACATATTCGATCGTTATAATTTTTGATCAAAAATAATTTCGATCAAAAATAATTTCGTTCGAAAATAATTTTTGATCGAAAATAATTTCGATCGAAAAACCAAGAAGTTATACGATTAGCCATTTATGCTGATGTGGCACTGTATAATACGGCCGTATAATTTAGATAAACGAATAATACGTCCATTATTCGCGTATTATACGTCTCCCGAATAACGAATAATGCAACTTAGAGCACAATCATGATTTAACATTGTCTTAGTGATGAAATGGGTGTAAATGTTTGAGTTCTTATCAACCTCTAGTTTTTTGTATTCTAGGGTGTCATAGTGGACTAATTACATTTCTTGAAAATAGACAAGTGTTTCCATCCATCAATAGCTTAGGACAACAACTTTGGGAAATAGGCTCCATCAACCCAAACACTTCCAAGGATCTTCCATGCCACTTATTTTTGCTAAAAAACCACATCTTATTATCAGTATTCTCTCTCTTGCAAAAAAATAGTTCCTGATGATTTTGTCAGATAAAAATTTCTTTGTAGGATTGCATATAAACAAGATACATGTGGTTACATGTAAAAGAAGGAATTCCTTGCCGTTCAGATTTGATACTGATCACTTCATAGTAGTAACAAGAAAAAATTTAAAAATGCAGTGGCTCCCAATGATCAACCCAAGAGACCTGCAGGCCCTCAAGTATCTCTCTCTTATCATGAATTTTTTTTTTCGAGAAAAAGATCCTTCTATTAGTTAATGAAACTGCCCATAGGGCGACAACCACCTCTTCAAGAGAGGGCTACACAACCATGCTGGGGAGACTCTCACAATGAAAAAATAGCATTTGTACAATGAGCCTTAATCAAGAAATGGGAGGAAAGAAAATCCACACAGGTGGACGGTAGTGCCATCTGAGTTCACCCTGCACAATGGTTAAAGAAGGCCCAGGATGCCAAAGTCGAAGAAAAGCCTCTTTGCGCTCTCGCATGAGGTCGGAGCTGCCTTGGAGTCTCTCGAGCTGTCCTTTGAGAGTGTGGATAAGATCTAGCCAAAGATCACGAACAATCTCTGCTGGTGGTACATGGCGAGCCTCAAAGATGTAGAAGCAGTGGGCCCTCCAGATGAACCACAGTGTCAGGCCACTGATGAGCTCCCAACACTCCTCTCTCTCACTGTATCACTCCTGTGGAGTAAGATCTTTGGTAGGATGGAGTGTAGGTCGCCCCCCCTATATCAGTATCATCCTGTTGGTGGAAGATAGCTCAAACTGAAGTGCCGGGCCCGTGAGAGTGGACTAAGCAGTTGCCCCCAAGTGTACTGCCAAGCCGTGGAAAGAGCAGGCATCAGCCAAAGAACACAAAGCTACACCTGCTCTCCCAAAGGACAGTCCCAAAGAGAGTGACGCTGACTCTCCTCAAGATAGTCACAAGCTGCACATGTGGTCGAGAGACCACTATGTACAAGCCAACTCCCAACTGCTGTAGCTCTGTGTGTGACCAGACACTGTAACAAAGTGACTCACCTCGGCTATCTGGAGGCCCACCACCTCTCCCAAAAAACTGTCAAGAACTCAGCTGTGAGACCCTCCTCCTGCCAATGAGGTGCTGCAACAGGGTGAGCCTCTCTCTGTGCTGCCAGTATGTGACGTCCCAGTCGAACAGTGTACTAAAATAAAGGGACCCTGGGTGGCCTGTAGAAGAGAAAGAGTCCCTCCAAAGACACTCTCTAGGATCCCACTGTACTCGTGCCAGTGGACAACTCTCCCAAGCCGACAATTTCCAGTGTCCAGTCTCAAGAGCTGTTGGGTCAGGATCGATGACACAAGTCCTCCCACAACTGCCCACCACTCGGATCCTCTGAAAATAGCACTCTGCAACCGGCGAGGCCTCTACTGCAACTCGCTGTAAGTGTCCCTCACCCTGTAACTCAAAAAACAGGGAGGGTACAGTCTGTGAGCAAGATGGAACTCAGATGAGAACCTCTAGTCGCGTGAAGGCTCCCATCCATCTGGGTGCTGTTGGCTCGAAAGGTGTGAGCCACTCAACTAGTACTACCTCTGAGATGTCCTGGCACATGCTTTGCACCTCTCTCATGCCTTATAGCTGAAAGCCCTACAGCTCCTTTGACAAGCCTTAAAATTGTAACCAATCACCTAAAGAGCGCGCTGGACACGCTGCCATGGGACCCCAGGAAACATGAGGCCGACTACCAACCAAGTGGCCTCTCTAAGTGCTAACCATGGGGTTCCAAACAAGGGGCTGTCTCAGGCGCTCCTCCGTGCAAGTAGGTTGACGTTGCTCCAGGCCTCGCCGCAAATGCTCCCAAGATCAAAGCAAACTCACAGTGAAGAGGTCCTTCCGTCTCTTGCTCAAGCCAACTCTGCACATCTCTGTGAAGATCCATCTGGTCGAAGGTTGCCAGGGGCCTCCAGCCTAAGGCACCCTAACACAAAGCCGCTGTAGCAAGAACTCCTTCTAGGGCTCATCACCTGAAGAAGTCCTCCAATGATGAAATTCCGAAGAAGGGCTCTGCTCTGCTGTGATGGGTCTATGATCCCAAGCCCTCCTTGAGAACAAGGAAGAGTGATGACCTACCAAGCCACTTTGGCCTTGGCTATCTGAGTGTCACACCCTGACCAAAGGAAGTTCCCGATCAGCCTTTCTACCTGGCTGATACAAGAACTCGAGAAGATCCAGGAAGAAGTGATGTACCGCATAGTAGCCAACAACACCTGGTTGGCCACTACAACTCTGCCTGCGAGCAGGAAAGTCGTGCGGAGCTCCAATGTAACAACTTCCTCCTGATAGATAGGAGGAGGGGAGCAATCTGCTGCTCAAGAGACAAGTCCAAACCAACCTGACAACCCAAGTACTGAACTGCAGTCCCTGGGGGAATCCACCTGAAACCCTCACCTGGCATCCAATCGGGCACAGGAGCACTACCAACCGAGAAAGCCACTGTCTTTCTCTAGTTGATAAGTGCGCCAGATGCACAACAGAAGGTCTCTAGAGCCTGCTCACACCTGTGAAAGTTGGCCTCCTGGCCATCCATGTACAAGGCTGAGTCGTCTGCAAACTCAGTGTCCAGTAGCTCATCTCCCCGAATAGGAAGTGCTAAGCCTCGTAAACCAACCTGCTACGACACCAAAAACCTTCTCATCACCTCAGCATAGAACAGAAAGAGGAAGGGGGCAAGAGGGCAGCCCTGTCTGACTAAACGTGTGAGCGTGAAATGATCATCTCTACTTTCTGACAAAAAGTACCTGACTGTGTGCACGTCTGTACAAATCTAACACCCCTATGATCCAAGCATATAAGAAGCCCATCCTGCACAGAGTGCCCTCCAAAAAGTACCAATCAACTCTATCGTAGGACTTCTCAAAATTGAGAAGAAGAATCACCAGATCTTCATCACGGAGCCGCACTAGGGTAGAAGCCTCCCAAAAAGTAAAGATGTTGTCAAGGATACTACGCTCCTTGACAAAACCCGTCTGAGTCCCATGTATAAGGCTCTCTAGAAGTGGATGAATCCTCAAACTCAGAGCCTTGGCGAGGATTTTGTAGGCTGAGTTGAGGATCGTGATGGGGCGCCACCGTCGAATCTCATCCAAGGAGCCACCCTCCTTGGGAATGAGGTAGATCAGGCCCTCACTCATGCTGTTAGGCATATCTCCTATGTGCAAGATGTACTGAAAAGCACTACAAATATCTGGGCCAAGCAAGTCCCAGTACTCCAAGAAAAAACTGGGAGTCAATCCATCCTCACCTGAACAACTACCACGGGGGAGTGCACTAAGAGCCGTGTGCAACTCCTCAAGCTGAGTGGCAGCTCAAGACTCTGGCGCATCTCCTCAGTCACAAGACAAGGCATCTATGCCCACACCTGCTCTCTGCATGCATCCTGATGCTCTGACCGGGGCTCTACATACAGTAACTCACGATAAAAGTCAGTAGCAATTGCACGCATGTCCTATGGCTCAAAAACAATTGACCCGTCAGGCCTCCTCAACTGACTAACCTTGGCATGCGTATGCCGAGGTCGGACTGCCTCACAGAAAGCACCAGTCTCATTGTCACCCACCTGCGTCCACTAAGATGCCTGTTGGTGGAAAGAAAATTCATGGCGCCGCTCCTCTGTGGTAACAAGCTCCTGGTGAGCCTGCTGTAACTGCTCCTCCAACCAAGGACTATCTGTATGCTACTCCTGCATCCTCTGCAAGGAAGCAATGCCCCGTCGGAGACGTTGCTTCTCCTCTCTCGCTACAGCCAGGCGAGCCAAAGACTCCTGAAGAAAGAATCAACTAACCTGAGCTAGTCCTGAGGCCACTCTATCAGCAGGAGAATCTTGCATGTCTAAGCTCTTTGTCAAAAGAGCCTTCACTCGCTCTCTGACTGTAGAGTCCAGCAAGACCCTCTCAGGGATGCGAAGCATCGTGCTCCCCCTCCTTTGCCTATTTGCCACTGTGAGGATCACTGGTGCATGGTCCGAGAAGGAAGTCCCTGCCAGAATGCCAACTGTCCCTCCTAAGTCACAAATGTAAAAGTGATCTATCCGCGATAGATTCACTCCTCCCACTGTGCGGTCCAAACGAGAGAAGGCCAGGCTATTTGGGGGCCTCAAAAAGCTAGAATGATGCCACACATCCAAAACCCTCAGATTCATAAAAACCTCTCCCAAGCTGGTACCTCAACTCCATGCACAGTAGCATGGCTACCACCAATCCTGTCAGAGGGGTCCTCCAACATGTTGAAGTCACCCCCTATGCACCACTGCTTTGCCTACGGTAGAGACTCAACAATCTGTGACCAAAACTCTACTCGTGCACTCGCCACATTGGGCACATAGATGTTCAGGAAGCCCACAAGGCAACCTTGAACTTGCATAGTGATTCACTGAGCCCTGCCTGGCACAATAATCCCTTTGCCCACAATGGCCTGTTGCAAAGAACCCGCAATAGTCATACATACCCCACCTTGGATGCCTCTGTGCGCTCCTTGCTGCACTGTCGAAGCAAGGGACTTGCCGATACACCGTGTGCGAGCCGCAGACGGCTCCAAGCACACAACAAGCCTAAACTAGCAAGCTCAAGAGAGCAAAGGGTGTGTCACTCACCGCTCTACGCTCGCCTTCGTGGTGGATTCCTCACCGCGATGAAGAAGAAGCTACAGTCGTGCCGCGCTCAACCGCTTCGCCGCCGTCGTGCCTTCATAATGCTCAATCGCACACACACTCTCCCTCTCTCTCTCTCTCTCTCTCTCACACACACACACACACACAAGGAGGTGAAGAAGAAGAAGATGGAGATGGAGATGGAGCAAGAGCACTCTTCTATTGCACAAATGAGAGAATGAGTAAAAATTAGGTTTAGTTGGCTTTTATAGGAGCTCACCCCATTCACACTTGGGCGCCCATGCTTAGCCAACTAACCCTAGCATGTTCGTGTTAGAGTGCGCCTCTCATCGGCGATCACTCTACCTTTCCCTATTGGACCGACAAGCCCGGTACCTGACTCTAAATAATACACAATACGCGTCTGTCGTAGGTGATAGGGTGTCCGTGTGCCGTGAGGGTTAACATGCCCCCCTTCCTGATGTAGATTCCGTCCTCGGAAGCTATTGAGTTGAAGCTGGTTCGTCGAGGTGGAAGAGCATTTGAGATGAATGTCCTTAGCCTTGTTCAGTCACTGCAAAATCAAACAACATTGGCACAGTAATTGCATTCTCTTAAAAAGCATATGCAGTTTTAGGTAGACAA
The DNA here is from genome assembly GCF_014529385.1 of Adiantum capillus-veneris. Taxonomy (NCBI): domain Eukaryota; kingdom Viridiplantae; phylum Streptophyta; class Polypodiopsida; order Polypodiales; family Pteridaceae; genus Adiantum; species Adiantum capillus-veneris. The sequence continues at coordinate 123,480,719 of NC_140950.1, read as the reverse complement.
ATTGATTGGTAAAAGAATTTCAAACAATTTGTTAGCAATGAACATTAAATTGCAATGTAATCAAATGCATAAACAAATGTAAAGGTAGAAAATTAAACAAGTCTGAGGTCGCTAATTTGACGGTCAAAAGGCACTAGAGATCGAATATTAATACCATGGGTAAGCTTCTTAATTTTCTGTGGTCAATTAAGTTGTTTAATCGCGAGAGCCAAGTATTCATGTTCGAGGGCTGACTAGAGGCTATATCTAGAAGACCTTGTAGTTAAGCTACCATAAAAGGAATTTCTCATGAAATCATTGCTTGACTGATTACTTTTTCTTTGACCCCCCAAAGTCTTTTCACATTGATTCAATTATGATGTGTGTGCTTATTTTGTATGCCTTGGGTTTTTTGCTTTTCAAGGAAAAGCGCCCACACTGGGAACCTCTAGGGCTCTAGTACCATAGGCGATACATGTGAGTGAAGTACCAATTTAAGCAGGGATTTCTCTTCCAGCTTAAAATTTTACATTGTGGCACTTTGATTTTTTGTTTGTTCATTTTCAACATTTTAATTTTGTAACTTTGGGAGGTCATATAACACTGTTACCCTCCCCAGGCTCATCACATTAGTAAACTCCCTTTATAATACTTAAGCTAAAGGTCAATAGGGTTAAGCCCACTAGAAAGCCCTAGTACATTTCATACAATGCTGCCTAAATCGGATTAAGAACCTAAGTAACCATTGCTTATTAGGAAGGCATTCCCCATGGTATTAAGAGAAGATCTCGAACACCTAGCTTGGTCAAACTAGCTTAGTCGGACTGCTTGATTTTTACACCTAAACAAGTGATTATGACAAAACATTACATTGAATTAAATGTTTGATACTAAGCCAATGCGCTGAATATTATGCTACCAATCACAATCAAAGTAGACAAACATAGATGCAAAAAGATAAGGGCAATGCTAATGGACAAGAAACACCTGTTTGTGTTGATGGTCGCGCTTGATTTGAAGTGTGAACGAGAGAAAGGTTCCATGAACGTCCAAATCCTATCAATAGCAACACGCTCCTGTACACACTATGAAACAAAAGGAATACCTCCAGGAGGCACATTAGTGGGAAAAGAGAACTTCGCTAATCTCTCAACTCTAAAACAGAAACACTCCTATCGTACTAATCTTACCTACCCTCCATCACTCAAGTGATGAGGATCAAAGGTGTTTTATGGCATAGGTCTCTGTTTCACTGTACCAATTGTGACATGTGTAAGACTGAGTCAATGTTTTGACTTTTAATGTGCATACTCGTTTGCTAATTGCTCTTGCTCTTTTTTTTTTTTTTTTTTGTGAGTATAAAGCTTTATATGTACATTCCCTAAGATCGGGGATTAAGAGGTCAGGGAAAAAGGTTGAGAGGGAAGCAAGTGAATAATGGATGCCCACAAACACTCCCCCCTTCCTTGGGTAGATCATACCGTTTGAAATGAGCTTGTCACCCTTTGAAACCAATTGTTCCAGTTGGTAATAGGTGAGGATTTTTGCCAGTAGTTTTCTATTACCCTAGGTGCCTCGTCAAGTTGCAAGGGTGGTAAGGTACTCTCCCAGGATCGAACTTGAAGTGGTTCATCAGGTGATTCTTGAACACTGGGAGGTGTGGATTCTTTTGTAGCTTCATGGAGGTCCACTACTATAGATGGAGGCTGTGTAGAAGCTTTTACCTCTATGGATGTATTACATGAGGAGCTAGAAGCTTCATGGGACTCCCCCCTTCCTGAGCTAGGTGGAACAAATCGTTCTTTCTTTGGTACCCAAACTAGCGCGGGAGCGGGTGTGTAGCATTCTGTGATTTTTTTCTTTTCACGATCATTGATTTGTTTTGGAGCTACGGGATTGGGCTCACTTGGGTTAGGTGATAGGTAAGAGCACAATCTACGTTTTGGCACCCAGATTTGATCATTTCCTTGATAGTAGCCTTGGGCTTCCAATAGTCGTTTAGGGATCCATCGCAACCTTTTCTTACTTTTCTTGGAGCGAGTGGTACTCTTCTTACAAGGCTTCTATTTTTTAGCACTAGCTATGGTCACTAAGGAATCTTTAGGGACCCACTTGTATGTTTTCTTCGTTACATTAGGATGAGTCTTGTCAGAAGCGATATGCATTGCTTGTAGCATATTTAAGGGTACAGGCATTTCATCCCCCTCAGGTGTTACCCAGGTCGTTCCCCTATTTCCCCAAGTGTCTATGGTTAATGCTAGGTGGACCCAATCCACATTGTCCGACTCCGTCATACCCGGTAACACATCCATGTAAGGAGAATCTTGGCCAATGTCTGTATCCTTCTTACAAGTGTAACAATATTGTAGTGGGGCCGAGTGAACTGTGGTGTCAGAGCGATGATCAATAATGGTTTTACTCCCTAAGGGGTGTACCTTACCAGTCACCAAATCCACTCTAAGGACAGAGTCTTGGAATTGCAAATAGACATGATTTTTAGACCAATCATGAACCATTTGTGCTTCCCTCATGAATGGTCGTCCTAAAATCATTTCATATGACATAAGGTGTTTGGAGAAATCCATTACAATGAACGTATGTCGTACCTTGTGTCCTAGAACATTGATCTTAAGATCCTTGAGCATCCCCATAGGTTTGGCTATGGTACCATTTGCCATCTTTACCACAATGTTAGTAACACTGAGGCGGGGCTTTCCGATGGATTCCCAACAATATTTTGTAACGATGCTAACTCCCGCACCACCATCAAGAATTCCATTTATAATTAATCCCTTGGTAGTGATGGGTAGGGTCGCATTAGACTCGTCGCCTTCAAAATACTGCCCTAATTCGTTAATGGGTACCTCAATCACAGACTCGTGTCCATCTAAGTCAAGTGATTGCATATGATTTTCCTCATCAATCATAATCGAGTCAGGCCTATTTGGTTGCGCAAACTGCGGTAATCCCGTTCGTAGCTCTCCGTTAAGAAATGCTCGAAGTGCAAGGAATAACTCAGGATCTCCATACAGCTTTGCTATGATCGTGGTTCGGACCTCAGAAGACATGAAGTCCACTAGTTTGGCAACATTCATTGGCGTTTTGCAGGGTGTAGGTCCTTGACTAGGAACTGGTGAGGATGGAATCTCATATTCCTCAATGGGATCAGGTATTCCTTTGTTAAACATCCTTTCCAACAAGAAGGGTGTATGCTCACTTTCTGATGTCCCGTCCTCACTCCCTTCTTGGATGATACTAGATATGGCTAACGGTCTATGGTTCATGTGGGGTGGATGAACTTGCGTGGGAAACACTGTGTCATGAATTTTGACATGCATGGGTTCTGGTTCTAGTTTCCTTTGAGTCTCCTCCACTAAACCTCTTAGATGTTTCACCTGCTCAATCTCGTCTACTAGGTTTGGGTACGTCCCAATCTTCTTTTTACGATTCTTCCCTTTTTGCCCCTGCGGTTTATCTTGGGGGTCTTGGATTGGATTTGGAAACACTTGTGGTGTTTTCAGAGGCTCTTTATGGTTTTCTCTTATTCGGTTTTCATTTGGTTCCATGTTACTGTTTTCTTTGTCGGTCTTTCCCTTTGTGGTATTGGTTCTAGTCTCCATTGTCTCGATTGAATCTGAATCATCCTCGAGGTCATTCATATACACGGGGTCATCTCCTGTTCCTATGTTTGTTTAGCAACAACAGGTGGAAAGAGAAAGACCAACTAGCTACCCAATTTCACCTTAGTGGCATCCACAAACTATTGATTAACACAGTTGTTGAAGGATTCAATGATTATATGCTACCTTTCAACGAGTCTGCTTTTGAGTGGAAATCCTAGCAGTGGCCAAAAGTACACATTTTTATAAATTGCAAACCAAAAGTATCGATCAAGCTCTAATGTTCAAGACCGATTGGAAATGAGGAAAGCAATGGTTGGAATCAAGATGGATGGCAGTACCATGCATCATCTGGAATCGACAGTGGCCGCTGTCGAAGAAAATCTTTTTGTGGAAGGTGCTTTGGGGGACTCTACCAATAGGCGTCAAGGTTCTAGCCAAAGTTATTAGCTCGGATAGGTACTTGGGGTGCCAACTTCAAGTGAGGATCTCTCTCACCTATTCAAGGAGTTTCTTGCGATCAGAGGCTTTGCAGGCAAGATCTGCAAATGGATCCAAAGGACTTAGAAGACAGGGTTCTTCAAGAACGACTTATTTTTGGGAGGAATGATGATAGAAAGACAAGGAATTCTAATCTGCAAACAAATTGTTAGATTTTGCTACTTTCAGCTATAACAACTTTTGGGAACCTCAGTAGGAGTTTTTGTTTCCTCTCTTGGAGAGAACCCCATATGCGTTTGAGATTTGAGCTACTCATGTAAAGAGATGACACAATATTGAGGGTTAGAATGCCCCATCCCTCCTCCATAATTTGGCTTAAATTTGAATCACCAAATCTCACAATAAACCTAAATACAATCATGATACATCAATTACCAATAAGGTTGCCTTTTTATTGTGCCAACATAATGGCCTTTTCTATTTATGCCAACAATTTTGGCCTTCTCTAATCGAAAACATAGACTCACAGAGTCTTTTCATTGAAGAACCGTTATCTTCTTCCTTCTTCAACATCTCTTCATCCTCTTGTAGAAGAATCACAAAAACATACAAAACTCTTCAAAAAATATGCATGTTTCTCTTTAGAAGAGTTTTACTTATAGAGGTCCATGCACGGTTCATGCATGGAAAATAACTTTTCCATCGTATTCTCTGGGACTAGTGAGAATAATCCGCAAGCAAAGATGGTTGCCAAAAACATATTAGATCTTGTTAAAACATGAAAGTGATACCATAGATACATAGAGCTTGAAGAGAGCCTTCATTTGAGTTAGTATGCACGATTCTGACAATCGAAACTCAAGTTATGATCATTTTTTGGGAAGGACTTTTAAGCACATGCTATTGCCTTCTTCTCTAATCAAGAGAGTCATCTGTATGAAAAATGCCCTTGTCTCTCTCTTTACAGAGTTTTAGCCTTTTTGGATTGCCTCCTCGCTTCCTTTTTAACCAAATTTAGCCGACATGCTATAATTAGCTAAAAATCATGCAAAGTGCTTAACCTTAAAAGAGAGCACTTAAAAATTTCACATCCAATGCTAGGTTCTTGATCATAAACTTGTCCTCTTCAAAAAAAACATCAAAAAACACACTTGATTTAAAGAAAGCACTTTTTGCTTCTTCTTTTTTAAATTCTTTTGCTTTTACAAGGAAAATGACTCATTCTAAATCATAATTCTCATAAAAAGAATTCATAAATCATAAAATGCATACCTTAAAAATAATAATTGGTGACAAAACTACCCATACATAAATACTTGTTTTAAGCAGTAATTAGCTGTGAAGTATCGGGTCATGGCCATACCACTTGCCATTAACCCCAAACACCAAGTTTGGCCACCAAGTGACTGTCATCGAGCGATAGTCTACACTTGAGGGCCAAGGTAGGGACTCTATTTCTTGGAAGTGACCCAAGAACACGTACCCAATGATGGTTGAGATTCATTATCAAACAATAATTTTAAGAAATCTAGTTCTTGGTGAGCATGAGCAAGAGTGCAAAGCGATTGTCACTAGAAACATCATCATATTTGATGCGAAGTGTTGTGTGCATCCAAACAATGTTTCCACATATAGGGTTCTAAAAAAGACAAAAAATTGGTGCTTTAAAAACTTTCAAGTGAGGGGAAGGAGCTCTTACTCTAATGGATATTGAATTATATGCATAGGAGATTACCACCACGATATGCAAAGGGATCGCTAGCTTCATTCGATACACAATTGGGCATGTATTGTATGGCATGTATAGGTGGGTAGAGAGTGAAGAGTCCCCACAAGATAGCAGAAAGTTTTAAGAGCTAAATCTCCCTCTATTTGCTTTTTTTGTATTATAGTTAGACTTCCTAGCTGGCCCTATGATGTATCTATGAGCCTACTATCGTAGCGCTTTGGGGCAACTCTGCCTGCTATAGCATGGCCCATGTCTTCGTGTCGATGGTTGAATGGTTGAACTAGATCAGCTCTCTAAAAGAGTTCCATGAACTATTACTATCACCCTCCACTAGAGTGTTTGAGTAGAGGAGAGTCTCCCTATGTCTCTAAATCTCTAGTGAGAGACAACTCAATTGGCTTTGGTCTCTTGACTTAAATAGCACTGTGTGGGTTGTCTTGTAAAAAGGTATGCATACTTATATATCATAAAGTGCTCTCTATAATACTTCATCTTTGATGGAAGAGTCTGTCTAGGTGTAATTCATGTCTCTCGGATGTATAGTTGTTGGAGATCTTGCATGAGGGCCCAATTCCTGTCACTATGTGAGAGGTATATAAATGGTGATTCTAGGTCATACTGAAAAGAGGGAAGCCGCTCTATATTGAGAGCATGTCTATTGAACCCATGTATCATATGTGCATATCATGATCTATTCTCATCTATCTCTCTCAGCTGCCTAAATGCCTCAAGGGCTCTATATGGAAGTCTCTCACGTGGTAGCTCCCTCAATCTCTGAAAGGATCATCCACTCCCATGGGTGCTGTGGCCAACTTTGCTCTCACAATGTCTTATGGGATGGAGGGCTTGTAATGAATTATCTAAGAGATCATAATGACCTAGAGTCTCTCAATCTGCATCCGCCATGAAGCTGTAAAAGTGCCCAAATTTATGTTGCATACATCATGGCAAGAGTAAGTGAGGTGGGAAAGGCCGGCCCTTTATGCAGGGCTAGTGAAAGTGTGCCTAGTGGCAGCAACGCTCTAGCACTGTTAATGCAGCTTTTTCTCTAGTTGCAATTTTTGGCTATGCTCGCCATGGAGAAACGGGGTCTAAAGGTTGTTAAGGTAATCCCAAGGTATACATATGAATCTACCGCCTCGTCTACCACCCTCTAGATATTGTGAATAGGTGTCTAATATGTCTGAATGTATGAGAAATTAGAGCCTTAGAAGTTAGTCTTTCTAAGGTTCACAGTGGGTCCTCTCTGTGTGCAAAAATCAGATAAAGCCTATCTACTTGATCAATGCCCGTGCCTCTTGCACGAAGAATGTACTCAAATACTCATCAATGTAAAGGTCAAACAGAGTCTGTGACAGTGGGCACCCTTGCTTCACACAAATAGTGCTAGGAATGGGTGTTGAGGTGCCTCCTAGGTAGCATACTCATCCTATCACCTACTCATAGAGAGAATAGATCCCCCAAATCACCTTTGATAGCACAAGTGTATGCAGGTGTTCTAAAAGTCTATCACCTACTCATAGAGAGAGTAGATTCCCCAAATCACCTTTGATAGCACAAGTGTATGCAGGTGTTCTAATCATCTCTTCCAGGCCTTTGCTTGATCAATCAAGCAGCATAAAGATGTACTCGATGGTAGAGGAGGCTTATCTCAAATTGGCATGTCCAATAGCTCGTAGGTGCTCACAACTTAAGAAGCTCAACTAAGCCTCCAGCACTGCTTCATGGAGTTTGGCCAATGTGTAGCCAATCATGATGGTCTTGTAGTTGTCTGGGTCAAAAGCATCTCTGGACTTATGGATAGGCACAATGGTGTACATACTCTACCACCCTGGCAATCCCTTTGCTAGTGATCTGTTGAAGAGCAAGGCCATGAATGGGGCGAGGGTGTCTGCAGCGTTTATGACATACTCACTCTACACCCTTGTGCGATATGAGGAACGTCCATGCTACATGTTGTGAATAGCCCTCTCCACTATCGCGGTAGTAAAGAGAGTAAATGTGGACGGGCGTGGCCCTAGAGGCTATAAAATCAGTGCCTATACAGGTATCTGCTAGAGTCTTCACGTGTAAGTTATGCCATCTCTATGGGTCCTCAATGGGGGGTGGTTGGACGGGGCTCCAATAGTGGGCACCTGTCTCGACTGAATCGTGGCTCATGAGCCGGTAGTACAACTCTAGCTCATGGGCTTCCTCAAACTCCAGCTATGAGGGGCCTCATCTGTCTATGAGCCTCTCACTAGATGATTTCCGCCCTTGCACACTATATACTGAGCCGTCTATATAGCTCTCTCCAGTTGAGATGCGTTGCAGACAAATCATGTGAAAAGTATATGGTGGTATGGGGTTTATCTGGATATATATGGTGGGGGTGTGCTATCAAGGGAGAGTGGGATGTAAGTATGGTCAGTGTCGATAGGTGTGGATGGAAAAGTGAATGATGTAATCTGCGTCCCTGTACCTAAGAATGTGGTCCACGGTGCTATCCAATCTGTATAGGTGTCATCCATGGCTGTCGGATTTGTTAACTCTGGTGAGGTCCTCTCAACTCCAGTCTCATCACAGAATGCAGCATCATGAACTCCTCAACGTTGTAAGTCACACACTGCTTATTCTATGTCCCATTGAATCTTCCCATGAGGAAGACCTCTTCGAGGCTAGAACACTCCATGATCCCTTCTACAAGACATGTATATGGTGAGAGGGTGTCGCCCTCCCCCTCCCCCTCCTCTGGTCTCGTCCCTCTGCCTTCTCTCCCATTATCACAAACCTTGAACCAAGAGGAGGAGAAGTAGCATACAGCAATGCATATGCAGATCCCCTCATGTAGGTGAGTCTACTCCACAAGCATGCCTCTAGATCATATGCCCCTTTAGTTCTCATCTATAAGAGACAGCCACCCCTCCTGATCCTTGAGAAGTGTAAAGGCACATACACTTTCGGTGCAGGGACTCCTATACAAACCCTTGTTCTCCCGGTACACCTTGTTCAAGGCTCTCATGTGTCCCAGTGAGAAGTATGTTGTCTCTAAACTCCATCACGTCCTCGAATCGCCCTCAGTGTGTCCATAGGGATCCATTGCAGTTCCATATCGCCATGTGTCTGTGTGTGAGGTGTTGTAGGATGTGAGCCCTCATCTTGGTTGTGTCTTTGACGGCTCTACAAGCTTTGCTAAAGGGGAGGGGCTCCTCTTCCTTATAGCCAAGCTTCTTGGATAGGATCTTCCCATCTAGTTTGAGAGAGGAATCGGTATTCTCGGGGATATCAGTGATGTGGATGTTGCGGAGGCAGGCTTGCCTCATCCTCTATTACTCCAAGGCGGTGTGCACAATTTGCAATTCGTCTTTTTGTGATCCTTCCTATACCTCTTTGCAAAGGTCAATCTTCTTCTCTATGTTCGCAATGACCACCTTGGTGAGCTCTTTCTTGATGGTGTGTCTCTGGCCACTTCTGGGATTTTTCCTCCTCTTGAGGTCGTCTTGTAGAGACACCACCTCCCCTTTGAAGAGGTCAATCTCCTCTCTTATCACCTCCCGTCGTGGCCAATCCTCCTCTTTTGCTTGCTTCCATTCTTCCTCCTCTTGAGGTCGTCTTGTAGAGACACCACCTCCCCTTTGAAGAGGTCAATCTCCTCTCTTATCACCTCCCGTCGTGGCCAATCCTCCTCTTTTGCTTGCTTCCATTCTTCCTCGCATACATTCTTCAAGGCCACGGATCCCTCCAATTTGATCAACTCCGCTTGAAGCAAGTTGATTAGACCGTAAAGCTTACGGTACATCGTAATGGTTGTACATACGAGTCCATCCTTGGTGGTGTCGACGAGCTCCTTGAATGTGGCTTGAAATGCATACAAGCAGCATGCGGGCGGGGCGAAGGGGGAAAGGGGGGGTTGGGGGAGGGGGGAACGACATGCCATACCAGAGACAAGCCAATTTCTATGGTACCTAAGATTTTCAAGACAAACCACCTATGGCCTTACTTATAATCACACTTTCACATATGCTGATCCCAGGTGGCTTCTGCCTGCATAAATTTATTGTTAAAAGAAGAAGTGCTCATTTGTGAAATTCTAGTGTACCAACAATTTATTTTGGCACCACGGATGCATCTCACAAAGGAACTGACTGATGAGAGCTGAAAATGATGCAGCCCTTGAATATTTTGTGCGTTTTTCCATCGACTTGCAAATCCTTTTCAAACATGCACACTTCTATCGATCGTGCCAAGACTACAAATGAGCCAAAAAAAAGGGGGTCTGGCTCGGTAAGGAAATTCTTGGGCAGCAGTAAAAAGTTGGAAAGAAATGAAATGGCTCCGAAGTCAAGACGTATCAAGAACAAACAATGAATGGTAATCAGCATGGAATACATTCATACTATATGCATCTTGCCCACCAGGTTCATCTTTTGAACATTGCAGTATATATGATACAAGGTCTTGAGCTGAAGGTCTGGTTAAACCACCATCAACCCACTATGAGGTATCTGTCAGAGTAATCGAGAGTAAGAGCTTATCAAATCGAATCCCGGTGACTGGGTTGTCAATGTAGCTGGAATTATTGGATGTGAAAGACAGCTCCTTGAGGGGGGTGAAAAGCTGTACAGTAGAATGGAGGTGTCTCTGCATATGTCGTCGAGTGATGAAATGATGGATGGTCATCACAAGATACAGGCTGGTGCAATGATTCAGATGTCAACTGACAAAATGGTCCATCTATCTCACCATCCTCCCCTGGGGCTGATATGTGCCTCTTCCGCATGCAAGTCTCAATCCTCTTTCGTTTCTCTGAAAGTGGATCACAATCACTCTCAGTGTGAAACATGAAAGAGAACCTGAAACAACCCTTGTATTTTAAATTGGAGCTTACGCTATAATAGAGGACACACTGAATTGAGGGTGTTCAACAAATACAAACAGACATTCAGTATACAACTCCGTAGAAAGACGCATATGTAGCTGAAATAGATGACTTACTCTTGCTCGCTATAGCTTCCTTCGTCATCAAAAGAAACTCCTCCCACTGAAGCCCATGTAACTCATGCTTCTCCTCCTCTGAAAGCTCAAAATTTGGCACTCTTCCACAAAGGTAGGCAGCCCTTCACATCACATTAAAATAATTAATAAATAGTGCTCCTCAGTGCAACATGATTCACCTTATATAAACATCAGTCTGCCAACCTGTCATATAAATGTGCAGCTTCCTCCATAGTTGCAACTGTGCCCAAATGAATTTGCTTCTTCTCAACCTTGATTGCTGCTTGCCATTTCATGTTTTTGTAGTAGACTCCCCGCAACATGCAAGAGTCTTGGTTTTCAGCTTGTTTCCTCCTGGAAGACTTCCTCATCTTCATTGCCAGACCTGAACAACAATGTCATAAAACCGTGACACACTGAAGTGCGTTGTATCATAATTCCTTTGCCATTGACCTTAAAATCACCTTGACTTGAGTCATTCCTCTCTTTAGATGAGCGAAGTTCCACATGTGATGAACTCGGCTGAGGCAATATTTCCTGCATCAAGCAAAGAGATTTATTGAAAGAAGCCTTATAGATTTTAAGAATCAGAGGACACGAGGATGCAGGAACAAATGCAGTAGTGTGAAAACAAGCTAATGTAGTGGGGCACTTCTTAACTGGCTTTTTCTCAATAAGAACCTCTGATGTGTCCATCCTGCCTATTTGAATGACCTCCAGCTTGAACTCTGGTATAGTCTGGTGTGCATTGAATCTTGAAAGCTGACTCAAGATTTTATACCTTTCTGTGAGTACATGACAAGATCCTCCTTCAGAGACTAGACACAAAAAACTTTTTAAAAAATGGTATTGAAATAGCAGTAAGCTTGTACCAAACCCTACTTTTTTGTGAGCAAAATCCTTTACTCTATATAAACAAAAGTCCATGATGCCTAGGCAGCATGACATAGTTTGTACATCACTTGAAGAAAAATAATTAATAAAGGCTCTCTCTCTCTCTCTCTCTCTCTCTCTCTCTCTCTCTCTAAACACAGGCGCCTAGTGGTCAGCAAACCCTAAACGCGCAGCAGACAGTTGCTAAAAACCCTAAATCGTGCGTCAGAATTTAGCTCGACAGTTTTTTTCTCTTTTTTTCTCTTCTCTCTCTCTCTCTCTCTCTCTCTCTCTCTCTCTCTCTCTCTCTCTCTCTCTCTCTCTCTCTCTCTCTCTCTCTCTCTCTCTCTCTCTCTCTCTCTCTCTCCGCCCACAACTGCGGAGGACTACACAGCATCGACGGAGGCTACATCAGAGGATTCGGATCACTTTGGCCCGACATGCACAACGCCCGGTCAAACTACTGTCCATGGAGGAGATTGATGAGATCCGCCAGCGGCCGATGCTGGATTTCTTGTGACTTATGACAATCCCAGCCAGCTGCTTAGTTCACACCTACCAGTTTAGGATCCCATAGTAATTTTATTTTATCATTTTGTCATTTCATTTTGTTACTCTGACTTTGTACCAGATTCACCACATTGTAACTCTTTGGTCTCATTGGTCATTTTGGCCTTTTGAAGACGTTAATATAACATTTCATTTCATTTCCTCTCTCTCTCTCGAGGTCAGCACCAGCATTCACATACGGCCAGGAGACTGTGGAGTATACAGATGCGTACACTTACCTCGGAGTGGTTTTTAGTGGGCCAGAATTTTCATTGAGGAGGGCAGCACAGACTAGACTGACCAGAGCCCATGCAGCATTGGGTAGATTGGAAAGGATGTGTTCACAGGTTCAGTTTCAAGAGCCTAGGACGAAGCTCTGGCTCTTTGACACTCTGGTGGCTTCTGCATTGCTTTAAGGAGCTGAGATCTGGGGACCTTCATTAGATCATCACGGGAGGACAGGCCGCAATGATGGATGGGGGGACATGGAGAAGCCTCTGGTCTCTATGAACTCGCGGCTCATTAGAGCCAAGGCCTCAGTACCACGTGCTATTGTTCGAGCAGAGCTAGCTGCCCCCCCACTAGTGGTTGAGGCGCTCACCACATCGGTCTCCTTCATACACCGCATGTGGGAACTTCACAGAGACAGATATGCCCGCCTTGCACTTGAGTCCTCTCGACAGTTAGCCATGCAAGGAGATACAGCATGCTGGTATGGGGAGATGACATCATGCGCATGGGTTCAGCATAGACAGATTGCCTCCCTTCCAGTACTCACTGGATGCACCCTCTCTGACTCTTACACAGTCCGAGATCACCAGGCTTATCCGCCAGGACTTGACTCAGCTAGACACCAGGAGGACATGGATACAGCCAGCCAGGAGCTGGGCATGAAGATGGCTTTCTACAGAGAGCATCTCCTCCAGCTTACGGTGTGAGCGGGATGAAAACACACACAGCGCCTCTATAACGACCCGACACACACTCTTGGGAAGATACACACACACACTATGGGGCACCACTCGGCTTACACAACACACCTGGCCGAGACAGGGAACACACCTCTGGAGTAAGAGGAGAGAGACTATCCGCTTGCCCACTCCACACCAAGACACACACACACACACACACAAAAACTCAGCTCAAAAGAGGAGAACTTCTGATGTTTAGATACAAATGAGCTTGGGCCAACACCAATGGGGCAAACAACTCACACAATATGGGTAAAAGATACCAGATACAATCACAAATTGGAGAAGAAGCTTCACTCACCAGAGAAGATTACACAGAAAAACAGCAGAAAAAGAGTGAGGAATTTGGCAAAATGGACAGCGCCATCGCGTCCGGAACGGCCCAAACCCCAGTCTACAATGTCAAAGTGCTCAAATCCGACCTCGGATGAGCAGTTTACAGCCAAAACAGGCTCCAAAATGAGCAAAAACACACCTGCGGCTGTTCCTCCTCTCTTCTCCACGTTTTTTATGGTCTTCTCTCTGTTTTTTCAGTTCCCACACTTAGCTTTTTTAGTTGGGCACCCTTAGCCTTTTAGATGACCTCAAACGGACCCCGAACAGGCCAAAAACTGACCTCGCAGTGCATAGTTGTCACCTTTTTGCATCATTCGCACACCGGGCACTCAGCTTTTTTCCAATAATGCATCTCGCCACCACGTGAAGTGGCCCCAAAAAGTGGTCCTAATGATGACCTTTCTGCATAACTCTCACAAGAAAACACCCACGTTGTGTCCGTCCTCATCCGCGTGCAAATATTGACCTCGTTCGCCCTCCTGACGCCACTAGATGCCATCTGACGCACCTGCTGACCTCATGTCGTCGGCCCACGAATAGCTTCCTCGAGAAGTTTTACGAACTACCAACTCCTCCTTATTGTAGAAAAAACACACTAGTATTGATAATAGTGAAAATCGCTGCACTATGTACATGTTGTCCTACCTGTACACATGTGGGCCCCACGTAACCACTTGGCTATGAAAATTGGGTAATCCTTTATTCGATGCACCATGCATGTGTATGTACATATGCGCAATCCTTTGCTCAAAAAAACTCCTGACATAATTTGCCCATCCCCTAGCCTGCTAGATCATTCATGATCAGCAGCAGCAAAGAGAGATATGAGACTCGCCGCATCACAGTTCTCCTCATCCTTCACCAACATTGCTTGCTCCACAGACAGCTCATCTTGCTCCACCATGATCAATCTAGCATGATACAATTTAAGACGCGACCCATTTACCCTTGACTTATGTAGAACACCATCCAAGTTAGCCAGCTGATATGTGCCATTTGGAAAACACTCCACTACCTTGAAAGGGCCTTCCCACTTAATTTGAAACTTCTTTTGGAAGGTGTTGTACAGCTTACTGTTGTAGCGCAAAACCAAGTCATGTTTCTTGATACCCTTACTTTTGACCTGTTCATTTATCTTTGCCAAAGCCTTATCCTGCATCTGCCCATAATGCTCCAATGCGCTCATCCTATCCAACTGGACCTCTTGTAACTGCAAGAGCCTCTCTTTGAATGCATCACTAGGCGGCCCAAGCAACTTCTCTAACATCTTGACCGCAGGCAACTCTACTTCCACCGAAGTACGGTAAGCCCATAATGCACTAGGCAATTCCAAATCCCAATTCTTTCCTTGGTGCTTTGTCACTTTCGAAAGAATCTGTACCAACTCACCATTGAATCTTTCATTTAAGCCATTACACTGTGGGTAATAAGGAGTGGTATGCTGGTGCCTAATCTTCATCTTTGTGCATAAGAAGTCTAGCAGTTTAGCTCTAAATCCTGGCCCCTTATCTAAAAGTAGCTCTAATGGCACCCCAAACTTGCAACATATTTCATCATACACAAATTTTGCCACATCCTTTGCAGTGATCTGTTTTACTGCTATAGCCTCTGCCCATCTAGAGAGATAGTCCACTGCCGTCAAGATATAGCTTTTGCCCCTGCTTGTGATAGGTAACGGGTCTATTGCATCAATCCCCCACTTTTCAAACACATCAAACGCCATAATGGTTTTTCGTAGCTCTGGCTTCAACACTCTCTTCCCAAACGCTTGACACCTATTGCAAGAACTACACCAATGGTGAACATCCTTGTGCAAACTAGGCCATACATACCCCTCTTGCAAAATCTTATGCAAGGTGATCTTTAGAGCAAAATGGCCACCACATGCGCCTTCATGATTCTCTTCCAACACTCTGTAAAGCTCCTCCCGCCAAGGTACACGTCTCAACACGAGATCAGCCCCTTTCATGTATAAGACATCACCAATCAATTTGTACCTGTATGCTCTACGCACAAAGCCATACTTCTTAGACTTCTGAATCTCCTTTGGAATGATTCCTGTTAGCAAAAACTCCTCTTCTTGAGCCAAACTTTCCCGGCCATGATAAAGAGGTAAAGTGGTCCTCAACACAAATAGCTCCCCAATCATGCCTTGAGCTGCTTCAGTGCCTCTCCATTTAGAGCACGTTCAATGTGTCTGATGATCCATGCTTCGAACTTTTTTAACAGGCCTTTAATTCTGAATCACATTTCCTTCAATGAGGTGTTCTTGCTCTTCCACACACCCAGCACTTGCTTCACCACTAACAAGGCATCACCTTTTATACTCAACCTTCGAACCCCATGCTTCAAACAAATGTGTAATCCGGCTTCCAATGTAGCATATTCAGCCTCATTGTTACTATGCGCATCCAATTTGAACCCTCTCTTGCATACTAGCTTCCCCTCTGGATCATAAAGTGCTATATCCCCTGAAGCTGCATCATGGCTCTTTCTGTATGAACCATCAAAGAACAACACATGTGCATTGCTGATCTGTGGCACTTCTTCAACTACCTTTCTCACCACCTCTTCCTTAACAATAAGGGGATTCTCCTTGTAGGTCAACAAATCAGCCAGGGTAGCCCTTGTACTATCTTCCACTAGAAAAGAGAACTCAAACTCTTGCAGCTCAATTACCCATTTCTTCACCATATTTGACATGTTAGTACCATTAATTAATTGTGGCAAAAAGGCATAACTCGTCAAGAAAACAAAAGGCCGTGGTAGCAAGTAATGACGAAATCGTCGACAAGCAAATATTACACTGGCCATCACTAGCTCTACTTCCGATAACTTTCTCTCCGCTACCAACTTCACTCGGCTTGCACAATACACTAGCCTCATATAATGGCTGCCCTTCCCCTTTTGCAATAGCATGGCTCCAATGGCATCATCTCCTACTGAGGGATTTACATAAAAAATTTTCTCCCAATTAGGAGCCTGCATGGCTGACAAACCCCCTAACACCTCTTTCACCTCTTGAAACACTTCTTCACACTTGTCATCCCATTGCAATGGATCATGCTTTGCCACTTGTTGTAATGGATAAAGAAGTTGCGAAGACAATGGAATAAACCTTGCCATGTACTTCACTTTGTGTATAAAGGTTGCCAATTGCTTCGTACTCGTAGGTGATGGAAGAAGAATAATAGACTTAACCTTGTCTGGAACAGCCTCAATGCCATTTTCTGACACCATGTGGCCCAATAACTTCACCCTTGGCTGTGCTAGATGACATTTCTTTGGATTTAGTTGTCCTCCACATTCATCATATCGAGCCAATACCATCTGCAGCTTCTCATGGTGATCAGCCCTACTGCTATAGACACAGAAGTCATCCATAAAAGCTTTAACACAACTACCAATGAATGGTTCCAACACCCAATTTGCTCTCTCTTGATAGAAGGAAGGTCCATTTGACAACACAAATGGCAATACTGTGTAGCAATAGCAGCCCCATGGCGTAATAAAAGTTGTCTTTGTGCGGTCTTTAAGAGCAATCTTCAATTGAAAATAGCCTGAAAAACCATCACACACTGTACCTCTCATAACCTGCCACTGAATCCAAGATCTGATCAATGAATGGAAGAGGATATGGGTTCTTCTTAGTGGCTGCGTTTAAGGGTTTAAAATCTACACAAATTCTCCACTTCCCATCCTTCTTTGGACTGACTACAACTGGACTCACCCATTCTGTGGTCTCCACAGGGACTATGAACCCTGCCTTCAATAACTTGTCCACCTCTTCTCGCAAGGCTTCCATTTACTCTTGACCCATCCTTCTTAGCCTTTGCCGCACTGGCTTAGCTCCTTCTTTCAGCTCTATATGCATCTCTTCGCCCTTGAACCCTCTGATCTCTTCATATGAAGTAATGAACAAATCAGGAAAACTAGCCAACATGTGCAAATATATATCCTTCTCCATAGCTGAGAGGTCTCCACTAATCATTTGCGTCATTAATTCTTGCTTCTTTGACAACTCAACCTTGGTTTGCATCATCCCTTCAATCACTTCATAAGGCCCTTCACTTTCATCTGCAACCTCATTCGCAAATGCAACTAAACCAATCTCCTGGATTTCTTTGTCCATCAAAAGAAATGCAACATCAGCATCCTCATCACTGCTGGTAGTGCTATCACTGTCTTCATCTGTCACCGTGGAAGAGTCTTCATCACTAGACTCATCCTCATCTTCATAAAGCTCCTCTAATCGTTTCCTTGTGTCCATATTATAAAGCTTCTTGGTACCTGTCTTTCCATAGAGGCTAATCGTACCATGTCGACAATCTTGAACAGCTCCCACTACGCGTAACCATGGTCTGCCCAGTATAATAGGATATGCTCCCAACCCTGCTGGCATCACATGAAAATCAACCACTGCCTTTGCTTCATATGCCTCCACTTCTAAGCTCTTTACAACACCCAAGCATTTTACTTTTTGATGGTTTGCCAATTTGATCCAAAAACCTGACACCCCAGCCACTGTGAGACCCATCTTCTCAACACATGAGTGTGTTATGACGCATATTTGGGCTCCGCCATCCACATAACCTTGTCCCAAATTTTTCCTTTTATGCCACACATCTACTATTGGACAAATGTCTGGTAGCTCATCCATTGCCAACACCTTCACTGGACCTCTCTCTGGCTCTTTCTCCATTGGGTTAACCATCCTCTTCCACTGTCACTTTAGCTTAGGCACCATCTCTATAAGCTGCCCAAAAGTAACATCTGCCTTCCTGCTCGTCAGATCCTCCTTCAAGTCATAGCTTAATTGCCCATCCCCTAGTGGAAAATCTAAAACATGAAACTTTCGACGAGCTCTCCTTTTCCTCTTGGCCTTGATATCCTCGCCTTCATGGCTCTTTCCTTTCTTCTTACTAGGACCTGGGGCACTTCTTCCTTCCTTTTCCTCTGTGGTCCTCTTCCCAATAGGCATCACTAATGTATCCTCTAGCTTTGATGCCTTCTCCAAGGTGACTACACTTAGCACTTTTGTCTTTCCCTTTTCCTCCTGGGTCAGTCCACTGGTTCCTTCGTCTCCCTTAATTTCGATGCCATAATCACTTGACCTAGTTTTAGCACCTGTCTTGGCAATGGATACATGTCTCCCCCCATCCTTGGTGGCTTATCACATTGCGGGCTGATGTGACCCAACTCTCCACAATTATAACATATGGACGTCTGCCTCCAAAACCTACCATTGCTTTGTCCAACACCATTCCTAGGCCTTTCTTCACCTCCTTGCTGATTAGCAAACCTCCCTCGACCTCGATTATTTCCCACTTGACCTAGCATGTTTAGGCTGAGATTCTTCATCAAATCTACCATTTGCCTCATGTCTTGCCTTAGCCCATCATCTTGCACTGCTGTAGTGACCACTGCTGGCATAACCTGAATAGTAACAGGAACTACAGGTTCATGATGAACCCCTGACATGCGCCCTTGTAAAGACTCTATAGGCTGAAATTCAGACCTCATTGGCAAAGACTCCACCCCTAACTGGCTCATTTTCCTCAGCTTCCACTCTTTGTTCCTTGCTACCTCTAGTGCATCCTCATATGTCCTAGGCTTCTTTAGCTCCACTCTCCAACGTATATTCTCCCAAAGACCAGCCAAGAACCTGTCCTTCTTCATCATGTCAGGCGGGGGTACCTGTGGTGCTAAAGCCTTGCACATTCGCTCCCATGCCAATGAAAACTTACGTATGTACGCATCTACTGGCACACCTTCCTTTTGCACCAAAGCCTGTACTTCTTGCCACACCTTGTCAGGATCTTCTATCTTCACAAACTCCACTTCCAACCCATGTCGTAGATTGTCCCAACTCAACCTTACAGGTGGATCAGCCACACGCAACTCCTCTTCAAATGCTTTAGACCAAACTCGTGCATCACTCTTCAAACAAATTTGGAGAAGGCGTAATATCTGCGCAAGATCATGAATCTGGTTCTAATGCAGGCAACCTCCATCTTTTCCAAAAATTCTTCCACATCTTCATCACTTCTTCCATGAAACTCCGGATAAGAGAAAGCCATGGCTACCCAAGTTACAATGCTTTGAGAACCCCTTTGAACACACGTGCAAGAACCCAAAACTTTTGACTACCCAATCCCCAGAAACTTCAATGGAGCTCAACTTTAGATAAGGACAAACACATGCACATCAAATGAGTTTTCATAGTTGATCATCGGAATTACAACAGGCAAAGGACATTCCAAGATCTCTCGTAATCTTCTTGGCTCAAACATAAAGACTATGCACTGCTGGAAAAAGATCTTCCTGGACACATGAACATTAATCTGAATTCTTTGAGTTAAATGAAAAGGAGTGAACTGAGGGCCATTTTGATCATCCATTAAAGCCAACCATGAAGCTCCCAAGAAGGCACACCTGACTCAACCTCTGATTTTGCCAAAATTTCAGCAACATAACAACATAAATGACTCAAAATACCAAAAAACCAGCCATCATAACTTGGGAAAATTTCAACAGAGTTTCCCCAGAAGTAGAGCAGTAGGAACCCAAAATATAGACTGTCTATGTATGCATAAACTGTCAACAATAGAACCCGAGCATCAAGTAGGACTCACTAGTACATAGCCTATGGCGAGGTAACAAAAAGGGTGCTCCAGCTACCTGTATCACCGAAAGGATCTCCACATTTGAGAATCCCCCAGCTCAATAAAAATCTCACGCTATCGACCCTCACACGAAGGCTAATGCAAATCGCATATAGTCAAGTCTCAGAAATGACTATCTTCCAGACCAAGTCTCAGAGATGGCTGGGACTGCCAAATACAACCAAGTATGGCTCCACAAATGCGTACAATGGCAGTTTCCACAAGTAACGTACAATCCAGCAGACAATGCGCTCAAATAGGTGCCAAGTGATGCATTCCCACAACAACTGCAAGTGACATCATTGCTAGTATATCACTGTACTCCAGCTACCTGTACCTGTACCTGTCCCTGTAACCTGTAATCTACAACCTGTAATCCCGAAGTTCGAAGCTCGAAGCAGAAGGTACTCGAAGAAGATCCTCCGTGGGGGCACCAAAAGAATGTGAGCGGGATGAAAACACACACAGCGCCTCTATAACGACCCGACACACACTCTTGGGAAGATACACACACACTATGGGGCACCACTCGGCTTACACAACACACATGGCCGAGACAGGGAACACACCTCTGGAGTGAGAGGAGAGAGACTATCCACTTGCCCACTCCACACAAAGACACACACACACACACAAAAACTCAGCTCAAAAGAGGAGAACTTCTGATGTTTAGATAAAAATGAGCTTGGGCCAACACCAATGGGGCAAACAGCTCACACAATATGGGTAAAAGATACCAGATACAATCACAAATTGGAGAAGAAGCTTCACTCACCGGAGAAGATTACACAGAAAAACAGCAGAAAAAGAGTGAGGAATTTGGCAAAATTGTAACAAACTTAGACACTCCAAGTCAAGAATCAACCGCGACAGCACCAAATAACCACTTCAAAACAATTCATAGATCACAATAGATTTGCACTGGCCCGGCGGAGTTCCGTGCCTAGAGATATTGGCCCCAAAGACTGGCGCCCCTTTCGGTATTTCTTTTTGTATTAATCAATCATCAAAGTACAAGAGAGCGGTAGGGTTTCACTCTCAGACTCTGCGTCCAGATGCTCTGAGAAGTGAGGCACTCACCACTAATTTAAAGGTTACAAGGGATGCCCAAAAGCAGAGCCCCAAAAACTTTTAAAATCAAAAGCATCAGTTCTCTCTCTCTCTCAGAGAGTCTTTTCTCTTTTTTTATAAAAAAAAGCAAAAGCAAAATTCGCGTCGCTCATCATTTTCCAAAAAGAAAAAAAAAAAAATTTAATAATCCGCCTCCGCGATTTCCGGAATTTAGGGTTTTTGGCAAAAATTAGGGTTTGCAGGAATTTTAGGGTTTCTGGCAGAAATTAGGGTTTCTGCTGTCCGCCACATCATCACTTTGTGACATACCACCCTCTTGAAAGCATTGTAATCGACTGCGATTACGCCTGCAAAACCAACAAAAACCATAAACCGTCTTAGCAGACACTAAGTGTTAGTACCTACGTACTAGGAACACACATCTAGCACATGTACAAAATCGACAGTCACATCACACGACATCACAGGACATCACCAGACATCACAGGACATTCAACATTCATTCGGATCTTAGACCATGATTTATCGGCAATGTAGCTAGCAATCACATCTAGGTCCAATCGGGACCTCATCGATGTCCGATTGATTAACCCCTATTGCAACCATGTCTATTCGAGATCAATCAGACCAAAATGCTGCAGTCATTTCGTCTACCAGTTCCTGCACTCACAAGAAGTCAAGAACAAATCAGTATCATAATCAAGAATTCCATTTCATAAAGTCATCCAGCAGAATACTGTCAGCTCTCAGTATCCCTGAAGCTCAAATAGACATCAGTGACTTTAGTATCAAAATCGAGGCATCTGTTGACAAAGGAGCGGAGTAACTCCCCTCTTGTGCATCCCACTGCACCAGATCTTCGGCCAAGCTGAGTTCTGGGTTCCGTTTGGAGTAGACTATGCTAAACCAAAACATCGAGGTAAAGTTTCACAATCCGAGGAGTATCTGCTAGGTCCTCCTCCTCCATCCACTTCGCATCAAATGCAGGAAAGTTCTTGAACTTAACCAAGAACCCGCCTTCGGACTTTACCTTTCTTCGTATCATTATGTGCCAAAATCTGTTCAGGAACAAGGATCTCCTCGTTTTCTTCCACTTTGGGTTGCTCATCAGGCTCCCCATCATCAGGCACATCACCCTTAACAGGTTTCAAGAGACTCACATGCAATGCATTGTGAATTCTCCAAGTATCTGGCAGTTTCAATCGGAAGGAGACATCATTTATCTTGTCAGTAATCTGGAAAGGTCCGTAGTATCACATACTAAGCTTTGGAAAAAGCCTCTCCTTTCCCTTCTTCTTTCTTAGGCGTGCCTTCTCAAAGTAAGAGCACCCAATCATCCTCCTTTAGTTTCCAGTCGCCATGATGGGGATCCGCTGCCTTTTTCTGTCGTTCTTGAGACTCCTGCAAAGTCTCGCGAACCTTGGCAAAAGCCGTATCCAAATCTCGCGAATATTCATCCGCTTCAAATTTCTAATCTTTCGTGCTCAGGAAGGATGGAACCTTCGCAGCAGTTTCAACAATCTCACATCGCATCTTCCCCGTCGAAGAGTGTATCGTGTTATTGTAGGCAAATTCCACCAAAGGTAAGTTCTTTTCTCATTGTGTCTTCTGATGCGAGATAGAAGACTTCAATAAATCTAAAATCATTGAATTGGCAATCTCAGATTGCCCGTCAGTCTGCAAGTGGAACAATGACGAGAACTGCAACCGCGTGCCAATGTTCTCCCAAATTGCCTTCCAAAACAAACTCATAAATCTGGGGTCTCTGTCGGAGACAATCGTCTCAGGCGTGCCATGTAATCGGAAAATCATCGTGATCATTCTGTATTCTCGGGAGAGAAAAAAAAATGAAATCCATTTCAATATTTTCCCAGGGGCGGGTGGGTATGGGTAAAGGCTGTAACAATCCCTGTGCCTTATGCCTGTCAAACTTGACCTTCTGGCATACCAAGCAACTGCGCACAAACTCTTCCACATCCTTCTTCAGTCTCCGCCAAAAGAAATCTCTCTCTACCCCTTTCATGGTGGTAGCAATGCCGCGGTGACCCGTAAAAGGTGGACAGTGGCAATCAGTCATAACCTTTTCCCTCAACGGCTGTGTAACGCACAACATAGTCTTTTTCATCAAGTACCTTCCCGAAGGGAGTATCCAGCTACTGTCTCCCCATCCCGTATCCGTGTGAAAATATCTGCAAAATCTGTATCTGTGGCACACTGATCGACCATATCCTCGAAGCTCCTATGATGTATCGCGGAAATAGCCAGAACCAACGGTTTCCGAGACAAAGCATCTGCCACCACATTCTTTTGTCCCTGCACATGGACAATCTTGAAGTGGAACTGTGACAAGATGTTTGCCCACCGCATCTGCTTTTCCGAAAGCTGCTTCTGTGACAAGAAGTAGCGCAAACTCTGATGGTCTGTAAAGACAGTAAAATCCGCTTCGAGTAGGTAATGTTGCCACTGAGTAAGAGCATGGATAACCGCCAAAAGCTCTTTCTCATAAATCTGTGCTGTCATCTCCGGCCTAGAGAACAAACGACTCTCGTAAGCTATGACATGGCCTTCTTGCATCAAGACCGCACCCAGACTACGACCACAAGCATCCCAATATACTTCAAATGACTTCTGCAAGTCCGGCAAAGTCAAAATAGGTCCCGTAGTCAATTTCTCTTTCAACGTCTGAAAGGCAGTCACCTCTGGGGGTCCCCACGAAAAAGGTACTCCTTTCTGTGTCAAGATATGCAAAGGGGAAGCAACCTGTGCAAACTTTCGTATGAACCGCCTGTAGTTCGAACACAGTCCCAAGAAGCTTCTAGCTTCATGGACATTCCTCAAATCGGGCCAATCACGGATAGTCTCTATCTTGGCCGGGTCCATTTGCACTCCTGTTGCTGACACAATGTGTCCCAAAAAGTGTATCTCTGGTAGGAAAAATTCACTTTTCTTAGCATTAATCACTAATGTGTGATCTCGTAATGCCTGAAAGACTTGAAGCAGATGATCTCTGTGTTCTGCCTCATTCTTCGAGAAAACAATGATGTCGTCAAAGAAAGTGCCAACAAATAGCCTGTACTCTCGAAAAATCCTGTCCATCATCCGGTTAAATGTCGCAGGAGCATTGGTTAAGCCAAAAGGCATCACCAAAAACTCAAATAACCCAAAAGTCGTCCGAAAAGCTGTCTTGTAGACATCTCCTGGCGCTATCCTGATCTGATGATATCCACTCTTCAAGTCAATCCTGCTAAAGCACGAGGATCCCTGTAACCTGTCGAGTATATCATCGATCCTAGGAATCGGAAATCTGTTCTTGATGGTGATTTCATTGAGAGTGCTATAATCGATGCACATTCTCCAAGATCCGTCTTTCTTCAAAACCAACAACACTGGAGAGCAATACGGTGAAGTACTAGGCTGGACAAGACCCTTTTCCAAGAGGTCTTTCATTGAGTTCATAATCTTTTCATTCTGTACTCGGCTCACACGATAAGGTGGCCGATTCGGTGGCGTGCTTTCAGATATCAGATCAATGGTATGATCTTCAGGCCCTCTCAAAAGCAATCGGCATGAGCGTGGAGAAAAAAAATCTTGGCGTTCTTTTCTTCAGGTCAAAACATATTCAACCTTTATCCATCGTTCAGTTCTCCCAAAAGAATGAGTAAGAAAACTGAAGTTCATCAAGTACAATCTCTAAGCCCTTCATTTATCAAAGTCGCTTTCTCGGCCCGGTAGTCAACCACGGCGTAGTTCTTGTGGTACCAAGGGATCCCGAGTAGAACGTCACTCACGTGCCCTGAACACCCCTGTCATTGCAAACGAAGTTTGCCAATGCTCGGTGTAATGGCAACATCCCATCCGGGTGCCAGTCGAACTACCTCCGCCTGTGGCGTCAGTCGGTCGGGCGTAGTTCCAAATCGAGCCGCCAATTCCAAGTGAAAAGAAGTTGGCCTTGGCTCCTTCAAAAGAGCTTCCTGATCCTTCACTTTGCCCCAAAAAAGCGGCAAAGTTTGTACTTTCATTCATTTGATTCGGTGCAAGTCCCATGCCATGTGGTACCAGTTCTACTTTTCTATCTGCCTTTTCTGCCACATTCCTCAGCTACTCTCGAACTCTCAGACCTGTCGTCGTCTTTATCATTCTGTTCTTTCTGTGCCTTATCAGGGCACTTTGCGGAAATATGTCCATGTTCTCCGCATCCAAAGCACTTCCCCTCTCTGATGAAGCGAGCTCTCTCCTCAGGAGTAAGCTTGGGTCGTGCATCCTTTTTTTTTTTTCTCTGGGTTTCTCTTTTTCATTCTACTTTCATTCCCGGAAGTCTGTTCAGCTCGTTATGTCATGGCCTCATCTGTGGGGTAGGTCAGACTGCCAAAGTGAATGGCAAAGCCCCGCTTCGCATGACTCATCAACTCCTGAATAGAAGCTGACTTCTGTTCCAAGCAGTGATCTCGGATCTCTGTAGGTAAACCCAAGGTAAACCGCTCAATCTGTTCTCTGAACGAGATCTTCTTGAATGAAAAGGCGGGTAGAAAAGAGCTCCAGAATCTTTCACAATAAGAATTCACTGTATCGCTCTTGGTCATCCGGAGATGGTTCCAAGCAGCTCGTATATCTCGCTCAAACTCTTGAGTCGACCAAGAAGAAATAAAAAGCCTCTTAAATTTTAGCCATGTAACTGGCACAGTCTTGCTTAATAGAAGCGTGGACCACCAAGTACGAGCATTCCCCTCAAAGTAAGAGGCAGCTCTCCGAATCTTGGAGTGCTCTGAATAGCGTCCTCCCGCGAAAGCGATGTCAAACTGCTGTATACAAGACAAAGCCTTCGAAGCATCTGAGTATCCTGAAAAGTATCAACCTTGATCGAGTGGCCACCTTCCTTAAACTCTCGGACTTTCTTGCTTTTATCTTCGAGAAAGTCATACTGGTTGGCTTTGTAAAAATTCTTCTTGTTCGCATAAAACTTTCCGTCATCGGAATATGAGCTGTCTGTAGACGAGTCCTCAGTAGAACTGTCAGTCTCTGGGCGAGATGTAGCCTTCTTTGCCTTTTTCTTGCCTGTTCCGAAGCTTTGTGTCTTGCTTCGCTCTTTGCTTTTTTTCTGTCTTCTTCGCTCTAATCTGAGGAGCTAGAAGAACTGTCAGAAGAAGAAGAAGAAGAACTGGGTACTCCTTCAAATCGAACACGCTTCTTCCGTTTCTTTGCTTTGTCGAATGTCGACTGACGACCCAAATATCCCGGGAACTCAGTACCTTTGTTCTGCTTTTTGCCGTGCTTTTTTGCCTTTCTTTTGCACGTCGAAAAGCTGAGCAATCCGTGCATCAACCACGTTCTCCAGTTCCTTCTCTGTATATTTCTTGGAGGCAGAAGGTTTCTTGAGAGCGGGTTTCGGGAGTGGTGTTGTGGTTCTCTGCCACTCCATCTGTACCTCTTTCAAAGAGGTCTGGTTCATATATTTTGCCATCTTCGGGTCCTTGGCAAAATTGAGCATCATCTTTGTTGCATCGCCGATCAACTGGCGACGCTCTATCTCTCGCCGCTCCGCCTAAGTAGGCCGAGGCGGGCCATACTCTCTGTCTGAATCTTCGTTGTGATCCCAGCCCGCATCTCCAGATGCAGAGGGAGTCGACTGATCATTGCCTGAAGCCATAGGTGCCGCAGAAAAAACATTCGGGGATCGGATTTCCCGTAGAAGAGAAATCGGCCGTGCTCTGATACCACTGTAACAAACTTGGACACTCCAAGTCAAGAATCAACCGCGACAGCACCAAATAACCACTTCAAAACAATTCACAGATCACAATAGATTTGCACTGGCCCGGCGGAGTTCCGTGCCTAGAGATATTGGCCCCAAAGACTGGCGCCCCTTTCGGTATTTCTTTTTGTATTAATCAATCATCAAAGTACAAGAGAGCGGTAGGGTTTCACTCTCAGACTCTGCGTCCAGATGCTCTGAGAAGCGAGGCCCTCACCACTAATTTAAAGGTTACAAGGGATGCCCAAAAGCAGAGCCCCAAAAGCTTTTAAAATCAAAAGCATCAGTTCTCTCTCTCTCTCAGAGAGTCTTTTCTCTTTTTTTATAAAAAAAAGCAAAAGCAAAATTCGCGTCGCTCATCATTTTCCAAATATATATATATATATATTTTTTAATAATCCGCCTCTGCGATTTCTGGAATTTAGGGTTTTTGGCAAAAATTAGGGTTTGCAAGAATTTTAGGGTTTCTGGCAGAAATTAGGGTTTCTGTTGTCCGCCACGTCATCACTTTGTGACAAAATGGACAACGCCATCGCGTCCGGAACGGCCCAAAACCCCAGTCTACAATGTCAAAGTGCTCAAATCCGACCTCGGATGAGCAGTTTACGGCCAAAACAGGCTCCAAAATGAGCAAAAACACACCTGCGGCTGTTCCTCCTCTCTTCTCCACGTTTTTTCTGGTCTTCTCTCTGTTTTTTCAGTTCCCACACTTAGCTTTTTTAGTTGGGCACCCTTAGCCTTTTAGATGACCTCAAACGGACCCCGAACAGGCCAAAAACTGACCTCGCAGTACATAGTTGTCACCTTTTTGCATCATTCGCACACCGGGCACTCAGCTTTTTTCCGATAATGCATCTCGCCACCACGTGAAGTGGCCCCAAAAAGTGGTCCTAATGATGACCTTTCTGCATAACTCTCACAAGAAAACACCCACGTTGTGTCCGTCCTCATCCGCGTGCAAATATTGACCTCGTTCGCCCTCCTGACGCCACTAGATGCCATCTGACGCACCTGCTGACCTCACGTCGTCGGCCCGCGGATAGCTTCCTCGAGAAGTTTTACGCGCTACCAACTCCTCCTTATTGTAGAAAAAATACACTAGTATTGATAATAGTGAAAATCGTTGCACTATGTACATGTTGTCCTACCTGTACACATGTGGGCCCCACGTAACCACCTAGCTATGAAAATTGGGTAATCCTTTATTCGATGCACCATGCATGTGTATGTACATATGCGCAATCCTTTGCTCAAAAAAACTCCTGACAACGGTTGATGGCTTTGTGACGAGGCCGAGATACATGGACACCCACTTGTCTCATGGGATACGATGTGCTATCGGCCAAATACATACATCTTCACACCAATTGCGGATCGAGACTGGGAGATACAGCGGAGTACCAACAGAGGCTAGGACATGCCCCCTGTGTGACATCGAGCCTGAGACAGAGTTGCACTACACATGCCACTGCCACGTCTACTACGAGATACGAGGCCGCTTCCATTGCTTGTTCAGAGAGGGCTTTGGACCATTCTCCAGAGTCATGCAGTACGAGGATCAGAGATGCTTGGGTTTGCTTTTGCTCGAGCTATGCAGACACAGAGAGAGCCTGATGAGAGGAGAGGCTAGCCAGTCCCAGAGACAGATCACAGATTTCTTTAGAGCTGCCACTGGACACCAGGAGAAGTTACTACCACAGCAAAGCTCGTCGTCTCACACCAGAGGCACACTGATCAACCAAGCGACTGAGCTGGGAAGATCCAGACGCCCACGACTGCGGAGGACTACACAGCATCGGCGGAGGCTGCATCAGAGGATTCGGATCACTTTGGCTCGACATGCACGAAGCCCGGTCAGACTACTGACCATGGAGGAGATTGATGAGATCCGCCAGCGACCGATGCTAGATCTCTTGTGATCTAGGTATCCTAGCTAGCTGCTGTTCACACCTAGTAGTTTAGGATTCCATAGTATTTTATTGTGACATTTGTCGTTTCATTTTTGTCATTGTTGTCATCTTGTTACTCTGACTCTGACTTTGTATCAGATCCACCACATTGTAACTTTTTGGTCTCATAGGTCACTTTGGCCTTTTGAAGACGTTAATATAACATTTCATTTCATTTCATCATCTCTCTCTCTCTCTCTCTCTCTCTCTCTCTCTCTCTCTCTCTCTCTCTCTCTCTCTCTCTCTCTCTCTCTCTCTCTCTCTCTCTCTCTCTCTCCACACCATGATAGACATTTGAAAGGATCTTCCCCCCTTTCTTTTTCCTTTTCTTTCTTTCTTTCTTTTTCCTTTTCTTTCTTTCTTTTCTTTTTCTTTCTTTTCTTTTCTTTTTCTTTTTTTCTCTTTTTCTTTTTCCCTCTTTTTCGCGCAATCCCGAAATGGTGTCCCCCACCGTCAAGGCCTCTCCCTTGGCAAGTAGGGTGAACAAGGCCACATTCATGGCTATCAACAAGCGTCTCGCCGCCCTTGAAGAAGAAATGCAAGCATGGAGAAAGGAGATGAACGAATGGCGGAAGGAAAAAGCGGCCATCCTCGAGGAAAGAGACATTATGAGGCAAGAGATCAGCATCCTCAAAGCGGAGGTCGCTTCTTTGCGAGTCCGGCCAGCATGCGAAGTAGGAGAAATTGTCGAAGTGAAGGAAGCAATGAAGGAGAAGCTCACAAAGACCGTCACCGAAGCCATCGAGATAAAAACAAAAGCCATGGCCAACTCCATTGAGGGAAAGATGGATGCTAAGAAGGACGGATGGGTGGAGGTAGTACGTAAGAACCTCAAGAGGGAAGTCAAAGAAGAAGCCCAAAAAGACGAGCATCTCATCATACAAACAACAATTGAAGAGGAAAAGATGAGACAAGCACGGCATCTCAATGTCAGAGTGACAAGCATTATGCAGACAATTGCCTCTACTCCCGAGGAGGAGACCAAAGGGCTATGTCTCAAGCTTGGCTACGAAAGCGAATCTCTCCCATTTGCCAAGGTTTGGAGAGTAGGGAAAGATACAACAAAGAAAATAGCTCTCATCCTCCACTTCCCCAACGAAGAGGAGAGGACCACTTTCATGAGAAAGAGGGTAGCATTGCGTACTCTACAAGGGCCGCCTATATACCTTGATGACGATCTCACACGCATGCAAGTTGAGCATCGACAAGCATGCATGCCTCGAGTGCTACAAGCCCGCAAGGAGGGCAAGAGAGCTATCTACAGAGATAGCCGTGTCATCATTGATGGCAAGGCTATCAACTAGGGATTCGCAGCCTATGACACACCTCACTCATAGCTGCAATGGTTCCTTGTGGACACATCCGGGGAGACTAGAGGAGGTGATGGAGGACCAAGGTATCATACTTCTGACAGAGCCCAGAGAGAGGACTACCGAGGGTACAGGGATATGTATGGGAGTCATCGCACAGAAAGAGCATGCATCAACACACTTCCAGAGGCTCAGAAGGGGTAGCAGTATTATATAGATAAGAGCTACAGGCCAGGATACAGATTGTGACTAGAGATGCGGAGGCACGCTTCATGTAGATCAGAGTGAGCTACATGAGGGGAGCTTTATCTATATTGCCTTATCTTATTTCGCCCCATCAAGATCGAGGTTGGCCACAATCAGTGGAGACACAGCAAGGGGTGACACAGAGTTTTAGAAGAGAGACAGAGAGACGGGGGGAGATACTGTAAGGTCTCTGACCTGACCCAAAAAGAGCACCATTGTACCATGAAATAAATATAATGGAAAAAGTTACAGTTTTCCGAATTTTGGCAGTGTCATGATGTTTAGAATGTTTTAAAGCTTCGAAATGTGAATTAAAATAATTTTTGTAGAAAAATTCCAAAAATAGTAAGTTTTTGGTCACCCGACCCGTCCAGTTTTGACCGTCTCAAAAAACTGCACCCGTACCCCAAATTTGAAAAAAATGTATTTTCGGACCCCGAGGGCTACTAAATATGGCAGGTACTTGGACCAGTACGCCTTAGTTAAAGCTTAGTATAACAATTTATGGCATTAAACTCCGACTCGTATAGGCCGTTCTAGCCTAAAATCAATTTTTCCTAAAATTGTGTGGGAAGGCATCGAGGCTCGAGGCTGTGTGGCAGCAGATTCCAGGCCACTCTGAGCCAGCTTTAGCAACTAGGGGGCGCCCTTTTGCCTTGTGGGAGTTGTAGGAGAGTTTCCAAGCTAGAGAGTGGGTGTGAGAGCCAGTTAAACTAACCAACTAGACACTTGGTGGGTAGGTAACTAGACTTGCCAATGCAAGGAGGGAGTGCTCACTCAGATGCTTATAGCAACCCAGATCGATTTTCAGCTTTGAGGAGCCTATTTAAAGGTGTGCTCACACACACACACACATGCTCACACACACCCAGTACACACACACACCTACACACACCTTGGGGAGGTGATGCCGACACACACAGTTTTTGAAGGAGAAGCAAGGAGGAAAGTGCTGCCGAATTCTCGTATTGAGAACTCATTTGGATCAGAAAATCGAGAGGATTTTAAGCCCCTAATCACGGTAATCATGATTTAATTTATGCTCATCTGTAAACCTCTGCATCATTCTCTTAAATTTCTCGTCTACTATGCTTAATCCTAGCTATAATTCCCAATAGATGCTCTCTAATTTTCCATAGCTATACTCCATTACATAATCATCATCCAATAGCTAATTATGCAGCCATTGATCACTCTTTATCAATGATTAATACATGATTAGAAGAAGATTTCTCTCTTTAGGCAGCATAGTAATTAATTGTCAGCCGGTAATAATGTAGATTTGATGAAAGTCATTCTTTTACCACTCAATAGTGTTGTATTTAAGTTAGATTCAATTTTCTCATGCATTAAGATGTGATTAAGGCAAGAACTAATCCATCATTAAGCCACTAAGAAGAGAATTTTCTCTCACCTATGCATGCGGTAAATCTGCATCCTTCTAACTGCACTAGGAAAGTGATTGAACTTGCTTAATTCATCTCTCTTGTAATTTAATTAGTAAAATTCTGAAATTCTTAATCATCTAAGCCAAGTGATTAACTTTAGAGCCGGTTTCTATAAGACCAGTAAAGTATTACCCATAACATTACTAGGTCTCGAAAGAAAAATCTAACCCTCTTGCATAAAGAGGATTGTTCAATGATTCTAATCTGCCATTTGGATTGTTATGATGCTCTCGGACTTTAGCTCTTTTCTCCAAGTTTATCATTTAAAGTAGTGAGTATAAAATGGCCCCGGTTAAGAGAATTCGCTTCGGTGGTGCCCACGACCGCGAGGCAGGAACGAGCAATGTGAATGGGAAAAGAAAAACTCCCATGGACGAACAAGCACCGGCCATCTCACGAGCCATTGACGAAAAAATGGAAGAGGTAGGTCACAATTTCATTCAAGTTGTTTAATTTAACATTGCACACGTTTAGCTAGGAAAGAACATATCCCCAAACATGTTGGAGAAATCCAACGGAAACCTCGGCATTTGAATTCGTTGTATATTAAGTCTAAAGTAGGAAAGAAATGATTGACGGATATACTGTTTGCAATAGGAAAGAATGTCTGCTAGGGAAAATTTAGCTCGACATGTTCATTCTATTTCCAATGTTGAATCAATCATAATCCCCCTACTGATCACAGGGAGCGGCTCGCGACGATTTCGCAGTAGCTAGAGTTACTAGCTTACGGCCTTTACCCACGACTTGCTTTCTATGCGGTGGGAATCCACGTCTTGCTTTCTATGCGGTGGGAATGTCCATGTCGTGCTTTCTATGCGGTGGATATACCTAGTTGTATGGGCAACTAGGCGACAACGGGAGGAGTAAACTCTCGTTGGAGGGGGGATGTTGTACCTCCAGAACATTGGAATTTTAATGAATAAGTTTGAGTAGAATTTTTACTAGAGTTTCTGTCTTGGTGCCCCTTTGCAATACTGGTTGAAGGGCTGTCTTAACGAACATTGTGACTCGGAATCTAATCAAGGAATTTTTATGTTGAACAACCATTGTGGTAGTAATTAGGACACACAAGGAAGTGGGAGTGTGGGGGTGGAAAGTGGGGGCTTGGCTCAGGTTGCCAATGCCTATGAGAAGAATGGTTCCGATTGGTCGGGAACTCTCTGTCTCCATAGTGCTTAAATCGACACTAGTATTAGTCATTGCCCCTAGAGCGGCGAAGTCTCAAGTGTACGTGCCTCTGAAACATGGGGAAAAAAGCACTCGGGATTTCTTTCCTCTTAGTGGATCTTAGAAACGCTAGATAGGTTAAGTACGCTTCCCCTGCGAGGTGGAGCTAGATCTCATTGCTAGTAGGTTCGAACTCGACTCACTTTGTGATGAGAGATCGTCCGCTAGTTGAACCCTGAACCACTTTGTTCGCTTCCGTTATAAATCTAGTGGCCACCAGGTTCACCATCAGATCCACCGTTTGATACTGCGGGGTGGGGACCTCACACTTGGTATGAGAGCCTAGGTTAAACTGAGAAATAAAGTCGCATTGTTTGAATATTGAAAAGGAACTAAAAGTATATAGGTAGCTGATCCGAATTCCTTGCATTGGTGTTGCAAGAAGATCCCGTGCTAGAATATCGAAAGTTCGAAGTGTTTGAGCTTATTTACGAGCAAGCTCGACAATCCCCTGTTTACTAATTCAGGCGAGATGTCATGGAGATACTAATGAAGGCTCATACGCCACATTCCACTCGCATCGATAGAGGATGGGGACTTGATTGGACACTTGCAGGAGGGATTTACTATCAACGCTCGGAAGCTAGGATGCCTGGCTACCAATTTAAAGAAGATATGTTGGGAAGAAGAGTTGAGGGTGGTGGAGATATTCTACTTGCTGCCAACTCGATTGGACCTGACTGTCTCAGACGACACCAATCAAACCCTCAACAACTGGCTTTTGGAGAAGGTCACCAATGTAATCGCAGCAAACAGAGTCAGAACTTTTGGAGTACCAAAAGAAGAATCCCGGCTTGACACCATAGTTTATTATCCACTCAAGGATGAGTATAGAAACTACTTCACGAACAAAGTAGTGTATCATGTGAACACAATCTCCTAAGCGTATCTTATACGCAATCCAAAAGCCATGTAATAAATTGATCATCAGTTATCCTAAACCTTGAGGAGTTTCGATTGTAATAAATTTTCATCAATAAAGTGCTTTTTGTCTCTGAATCTCTGTCTCTTGATAAAGTGGGATCTTGAATTTTATTTAAAGTCTCGTGTCTATTTTAGCAATCATGGTATCAAGAATCTCGTATAAACCATGTAGGCACCGCCTATTGCTCTCTACTCGGCAGCACAAGAGAAGAAGCTCCTCCTTAAACAAGCTCAACGTCCACTCTTTAAGGGCGAGGGGACAAATGTCGAGAGAGATGCGGAAGTGTGGATGGAAGCAATGGACGATTACTTTGAAGCTGCGGGAACCCAACCCGTGAATCAGACCATGCTTGCGATGTTCCGCTTGTCTGGTGATGCCAAGATATGGTGGAAGCAACATTGCAAGGACCTGGATATTAAGGGATCTTCCCAATCCTGGAAAGACATCAAAACTGCAATAATGAGACGTTATTTACCACCTGCCTATAAAACCTTGAAGATGAATGAGTTCTTTTCACTTCGGCAGCTGACTTCATCTGTCGAAGAGTATTATGCAAAGTTTGTTACTCTTCGGAGATATGCTCCTAAGATGACCTTGGAACAACAAGTAGCGAGGTTCTGCCAAGGGCTAATCGACCCTTTGAATACTCGGTTGGAAGCTCTCAGGCCGACAACACTACAGAATGCCTTGTTGAGGACCAAACCTCTAGCTCTTGAAGTACAAAAGGTTAATCAGAACAGGAGGAATCATTGGGCAAAGACAGCAAGGACAACTGCTTGGAATAACACACCAGCCAACCAAGCATATGACCAGCGTCCTATTGTGGCTACCACCACAACCATGGAGTTTCCAGATGTTCGATGCTATGGTTGCGGCGAGTTTGGACATTACAGATCCAAGTGCCCTAGGAATACTCAGGCAACCAACGCCAATGCCATACCCTTGAATGCCCATGGGCGTGGCCAACCTAATGGAAGAGGAGGACGTGGAAGGATGAACAGAGGGCGAGGGCGTGGAGCTACCGCCAGAGTGAATGCCGCAGTGGTACAACCAACTGTGGGTGATGAAGCAGTGGAGAGAGCAACCCTGCATGCTGCAATTGACAACCCCAATGGTTGCGAGCAATACACAGTCATTCATACGCCAGGATCTCTCAGAGGTGAACAAGTTAACTTCCTTATAGATTGTGGTAGTACTCTTTCATTTCTTTCACCCAGATGCATGAGGAAGCTAAAGCTACATAAGTATCCAACAAGCAAGCTAGTTGTAGAGTTAGCAAACGGCAAGGAAGTAGTATCTCAACATTCTGCAGGAAAAATCGACTTTGATTTAGGGGGACACCCAAATTCTGCCCAATTTCGAACCCTACCCTTAGGATTCTTTGATGGGATACTAGGGATGGACTGGTTAAAGCAAAATAAGGCCCACATCCATTGTGCACAGGGGAACTTTACCTTTACAGATAACTTGGGTAATGAAGCCTTAATCCAGAGGGAAAATGGGAGACCTAGGGCTACTCTAGTTAAGGCCAACAGACTTTTGAAGGGACTGAGAAAGGAACAGCAAATTTATGCGATAAAGCTCAACAAGGTGGACCAATCAGATACCTCACTTCGACCAAACTGGTTGAGTGAGTATGATGATGTATTCCCTGAAGACCTTACGAATCTTCCACCACATAGGGAGGTAGATCATGAGATTGAGACTATCTCTGGATGTGAACCTATCTCAAAAAGACCTTATAAAATGTCACTTCCAGAGGCCATCGAACTCAAGGAACAACTTAGGCAACTCATTGAACAAGGATTCATTCAACCCAGTACTTCTCCTTGGGGTGCACCAGTTCTTTTTCAGAAGAAGAAGGATGGAACCTTAAGGCTATGCATAGACTACCGTGGATTGAACCAGGTAACTGTCAAGAACAAGTATCCAATTCCAAGGATCGACGAACTCTTGGACAGACTCCACGGCGCCAAAATATTTACAAAGATTGATCTAAAGTCAAAATATTACCAAATCAGGATCAAGGAATCAGATATCCCAAAGACGGCTTTCAACACTAGGTATGGGCACTACGAATTCACAGTAATGTCTTTTGGTCTAACAAATGCTCCTGCAAGCTTCAATCGACTTATGCAGGATATTTTCAAACCTTACCTGGATGATTTTGTCTTGGTTTTCTTTGATGACAGTCTGATCTATTCTAAGAACGAGGCAGATCACGAAGAACATGTTCGCAAAGTACTTGATCTTCTTCGGGAACACCAACTTTACGCTAAAGAGAGCAAGTGCACCTTTTGTTCACCAGAGGTCAATTATCTTAGATTTGTCATATCGGCCGAAGGGATTTCAGTGGACCCAGAAAAAGTCAAGGATATCATTGATTGGCCTCAACCATCCACCGTCAGTGAAGTAAGAGGATTTCTTGGGATAACGGGATGGTACAGGATTTTTGTCAAGGATTATGCACGTATTGCTGCACCTTTGACGGAACTCCTGAAGAAAGGAATGAGGATCGAATGGAAGACCGAGCACGAGTTTAGCTTTGCTAAGCTAAAAGAATTCTTGGTCTCAGTCCCTATCTTAAAGCTCCCAAATTTTAGCAAGGAATTTGAAGTAGCGACCGATGCTAGCAAATTTGCTCTAGGCGGAGTTCTTACTCAAGAAGGAAGACCGGTGGCTTATACTTCACGAAAGTTGAGGGATCATGAGAAGAATTATCCTACTCATGATTTGGAACTTTTAGCGGTTATACATGCGCTGAAGTTATGGAGACATTATCTTCTCGGACGCAAGTTTCAGCTGGTTACAGACCACAAGAGCTTAAAATGGATTTTTACTCAACCTATTCGCAACATGCGACAACGGCGATGGATAGAGCTATTACAGGAATACGACCTTGACATAAAGTATAGACTAGGGAAGGAAAATGCAGTTGCAGATGGACTTAGCCGAAAATCATTTCTCGGGGCTATCTCTATTCCAAATAACCCTATCTGGGATAGAATCAAAGAAGCATCCTTGGCAGATCCAGAGTACCAACGAATAGTATCATTAGTCCAGCAGAATAAGATGCCTGAAGCTAAAGATTACTCTCTTATGGGAGGATGTCTTTACTACAGACATAGACTCTGTGTACCGAGAGACACAGCTCTAAAGAAGGCTATTCTTTATGAAGCACACGATAGCCCTACATACGGACATCCAGACTATGCTAAGACTCTTCATGCTGTCAGAAGGAGTTATTTTTGGTCTGGAATGAAAGGAGACATAATTCGCTATGTGAGGCAATGTCTTTCTTGTCAGCGTATAAGGCCAAAAGAATCAAGTTACCAGGGCAACTTCAACCTCTTGACATACCCCAAATGAAATGGGAATGCATCAGTATGGATTTTGTTACAGGATTACCTTCTACAGGAGGTTATGATTCTGTTTTCGTGGTGGTCGATATGCTCACGAAAGTGGCTCATCTAATACCCGTAAAGACAACCTTTATAGCTTTAGATATTAGCCGCATATTCATCAAGGAGATTTTTAGGTTACATGGTCTACCCAAGCGTATCGTCAGTGATAGATATGTCAAATTTACATCGAAATTTTGGACTTCTCTTTTCCAATCTATTGGGTCACAATTAGCTTTCACTACAGCATATCATACGCAGACAGATGGGCAAACTGAAAGAGTTAATCAAGTCATCGAGTACATTCTCAGAGCCTATTGTTCGCAAGAGCCAAAGAAGTGGTTACAATATCTACCTTTGGTGGAGTATGCTTACAATTCTTCCGAACATAGAGGCATTGGAATGTCACCTTTCAAAGCTCTTTATGGACAGGACTGTTTAGCACCACTGAAAATCTGAGATCCAACCATCAGGATAAAAGCCTCTAGTAAGATGTTAGAAGATATGGAAGCTCAGACTAGAGCTATTCGCCAAGACATTCAGGCCGCTCAAGATAGACAGAAGCACTATTCAAATAAGAACCGTTCGGAAAGAACTTTCAAAGAAAGGGATAAGGTTTTTCTGCGAGTCCGACCAAAGAAAAGCAACTTATCTCTAGGCAGATATAAGAAGCTAAGCCCAAGATATTGTGGACCATTCGAGATTGTTAAGGTTGTGAGTGACCAGGCCTACAAGCTAAAGTTACCTACAAACTTAAAGGTTCATGATGTGTTCCACGTCAGCTTACTCAAACCCTATATCCCTAATCCTGATCAATTCTTGGACTCAGATCAGATAGTCATGCCAGCACAAGGAGTTCTCGAGCTCCAACCTGACTACGTACTTGAAACAAGGGAAAGAAAGTTACGCAACATAACTATCACGGAACATCTAGTAACGTGGAAGGATTATCCTGAAGAAGATACAACTTGGGAGGACGAACCAACGCTCTTAAAAGATTACCCAAACACATTCTTGAGATGAGGACATCTCAAATTTTTCACGTTGGGGAGGTTGTAAGGTCTCTGACCTGACCCAAAAAGAGCACCATTGTACCATGAAATGAACCAACGCTCTTAAAAGATTACCCAAACACATTCTTGAGATGACGACATCTCAAATTTTTCACGTTGGAGAGGTTGTAAGATCTCTGACCTGACCCAAAAAGAGCACCATTGTACCATGAAATGAACCAACACTCTTAAAAGATTACCCAAACACATTCTTGAGATGACGACATCTCACATTTTTCACGTTGGGGAGGTTGTAAGGTCTCTGACCTGACCCAAAAAGAGCACCATTGTACCATGAAATGAATATAATGGAAAAAGTTACTATTTTTAGCAGTTTTTCGAATTCTGCCAGTGCCATGATGTTTAGAATGTTTTAAAGCTTCGAAATGTGAATTAAAATAATTTTTAATAAAAAATCCCAAAAACAGTGAGTTTTTGGTCACCCGACCCATCCAGTTTTGACCGTCTCGAAAAACTGCACCCGTACCCCAAATTTGAAAAAAATGTATTTTCGGACTCAGGGGACTGCTACATATGACAGGTACTTGGACCAGTACGCCTTAGTTAGAGCTTAGTATAGCAATTTACGGCATTAAATTCCGACTTGTATAGGCCGTTTTAGCCTAAAATCAATTTTTCCTAAAATTGTGCGGGGAGGCACCGGGACTCGAGGCTGTGTGGGAGCAGGTTCCAGGCCACTTTGAGCCAGCTTTAGCAACTAGGGGACGCCCTTTTGCCTTGTGGGAGTTGTAGGAGACTTTCCAAGCTAGAGAGTGGGTGTGAGAGTCAGTTAAACTAACCAACTAGACACTCGGTGGGTAGGTAACTAAACTTGCCAATGCAAGGAGGGAGTGCTCACTCAGATGCTTATAGCAACCCAGGTCGATTTTCAGCTTTGAGGAGCCTCTTTAAAGGTGTGCTTTCACACACACACACACATGCTCACACACACACCTACACACACCTTGGGGAGATGCTGCCGGCACACAGTTTTTGAAGGCGAAGCAAGGAGGAAAGTGCTACCGAGTTCTCGTCTTGAGAACTCATTTGGATCAGAAAATCGAGAGGATTTTAGCCCCTAATCACGGTAATCATGATTTAATTTATGCTCATCTGTAAACCTCTTCATCATTCTCTTAAATTTCTCGTCTACTATGCTTAATCCTAGCTATAATTTCCAATAGTTGCTCTCTAATTTTCCATAGCTATACTCCATTACATAATCATCATCCAATAGCTAATTATGCAGCCATTCATCACTCTTAATCAATGATTAATACATGATTAGAAGAAGATTTCTCTCTCTAAGCAGCATAGTAATTAATTGTCAACAGGTAATAATGTAGATTTGATGAAAGTCATTCTTTTACGACTCAATAGTGTTGTAATTAAGTTAGATTCAATTTTCTCACACATTAAGATGTGATTAAGGCAAGAATTAATCCATCATTAGGCCACTAAGAAGAGAATTTTCTCTCACCTATGCATGCGGTAAATTTGCATCCTTCTAATTGCACTAGGAAGGTGATTGAGCTTGCTAAATTCATCTCTCTTTTAATTTAATTAGTAAAATTCTGAAATTCTTAATCATCTAAGCCAAGTGATTAACTTTAGAGCCAGTTCCCATAGGACAAGTAAAGTATTACCCATAAAATTACTAGGTCTCGAAGGAAAAATCTAACCCTCTCGCATAAGGAGGATTGTTCAATGATTCTAATCTGCCATTTGGATTGTTATGATGCTCTCGGACTTTAGCTCTTTTCTCCAAGTTTATCATTTAAAGTAGTGAGTATAAAATGGCCCCGGTTAAGAGAATTCGCTTCGGTGGTGCCCACGACCGCGAGGCAGGAACGAGCAATGTGAATGGGAAAAGAAAAGCTCCCATGGACGAACAAGCACCGGCCATCTCACGAGCCATTGACGAAGAAATAAAAGAGGTAGGTCACAATTTCATTCAAGTTGTTTAATTTAACATTGCACACGTTTAGCTAGGAAAGAACATATCGCCAGACATGTTGGAGAAATCCAACGGAAACCTCGGCATTTGAATTCGTTGTACATTAAGTCTAAAGTAGGAAAGAAATGATTGACGGATATACTGTTTGCAATAGGAAAGAATGTCTGCTAGGGAAAATTTAGCTCGACGTGTTCATTCTATTTCCAATGTTAAATCAGTCATAATCCCCCTACTGATCACAGGGGGCGGCTCGCGACGATTTCGCAGTAGCTAGAGTTACTAGCTTAGGGCCTTTACCCACGACTTGCTTTCTATGCGGTGGGAATCCACGTCATGCTTTCTATGCGATGGGAATGTCCATGTCGTGCTTTCTATGCGGTGGACATACCTAGTTGTATGGGCAGCTAGGCGACAACGGGAGGAGTAAACTCTCGCTGGGGGATGTTGTACCTCCAGAACATTGGAATTTTAATGAATAAGTTTGAGTAGAATTTTTACTAGAGTTTCTGTCTTGGTGCCGCTTTGCAATACTGGTTGAAGGGCTGGCTTAACGAACATTGTGACTCGGAATCTAATCAAGGAATTTTTATGTTGAACAACCATTGTGATAGTAATTAGGACACACAAGGAAGTGGGAGTGTGAGGGTGGAAAGTGGGGGCTTGGCTCAGGTTGCCAATGCCTATGAGAAGAATGGTTCCGATTGGTCGGGAACTCTCTGTCTCCATAGTGCTTAAATCGACACTAGTATTAGTCATTGCCCCTAGAGCGGCGAAGTCTCAAGTGTACGTGCCTCTGAAACATGGGGAAAAAGGCACTCGAGATTTCTCTCCTCTTAGAAGGTGGGTCTTAGGATCGCTAGATAGGTTAAGTACGCTTCCCATGCGAGGTGGAGCTAGATCTCATTGCTAGTAGGTTCGAACTCGACTCACTTTGTGATAACAGATCGTCCGCTAGTTGAACCCTGAACCACTTTGTTTGCTTCCGTTATAGAACTAGTGGCCACCAGGTTCACCATCAGATCCGCCGTTTGATACGGCGGGGTGGGGACCTCACAGATACATTTTCTCCTTGTGCATGCCTGACAGAGGGGATCATAGAGTACTACAGTCTTGGCAAAGTCTTTCTCATGGGAGTCTTCAACGGACGGACACAGAGCAGATTGTGTGAGACCTATGACTTTGAGGACTCCTAGAGACCAGAGGATATGTAGGTTATGTACAGCAGAGCATTATGTTTGTAGATGCTGAGCTTACCAAGATATCCGCAATCGCTACCCTGCCCTATTTTCAAGGCAACCTACGCTCAGAGAGCTTATGGAGTCCAGAGTCCAGAGACCAGAGACACCTTGGGCGCTTTCTCCTTGAGATTTAGAGATATAGAGACTTGATACTACAGTCATCCAGTGGGAGTAGACAGTCCCAGCTTACAGATTTCTTTCATCGAGTGACTCCAGCACCACTTGCTACGACTACACAGAGAGGGGTCACTCTCCAGCAGGCAGATGCGATCCGAGCCAAGAGACGACCTAGAGCAGAGGGATATCGTGCTCGACGAGCACACCAGAGGGAGATCTACCAGATTCGGACACAGAATGAGCAAGCCAGACAGAGAGAGATACATCGAGTCTTTTCGACCCATCTGCCATACTACAGGGGCTCTTCACACCCTACCCTCCTATGCATGATATCCTACACCCTACCGGATGGAGCTAGATTGCATCTCATCATTGTACCCCTTGAGCATATACTTTCACATCTACTAGAGATAGAGCTTCATCCCCTCACTCTACTAGCACATGTATTACCCCACCTCTTATCTGATTACTGCAGCAGTGTACCACCTCAACTCTAGTCTTGTATCACTTTAGTTCAGTTCTTTTTCAGCACTTTTATCCTTTTTTGGATACCCAGAGGATACACATGTACATGGTTTTGTCTCATAGGCCGAGTTCGGCCTCTAGAAGACGTTAATAAAGCTTTCTTTCTTTCTTCTTTCTCTCTCTCAAGATAAAGAAGCAAGAGCTGCATAAGGTACAAGATGCACGGGCCGCAGGTAACTACGCCGTCTGTCGTGGATGTAGAGCCATCATTGAGAAGTTTCGAACACAGAAACCCACCCGGCATCCCCCTCCTCCCCCCTTAGCCACCCCTACCCCATAAGCAACATTTGTTGCAATTTTGTTGTATCACCCCCCTAGCCACTCCCCCCACCACATCTATATGTGTCATTGCAAACATTGTACCCTCTTAGATAGAGGAGCCTCTATTGTACACGGTTTTCTGGTCCCATAGGTCACATTTGACCTCCAAGGACAATAATGGAATCTCTCTCTCTCTCTCTCTCTCTCTCTCTCTCTCTCTCTCTCTCTCTCTCTCTCTCTCTCTCTCTCTCTCTCTCTCTCTCTCTCTCTCTCTCTCTCTCTCTCTCTCTCTCTCTATTCCAAAAGAAAATCTTCTATTAAAATAAACATCTCAAGGGCACAACCTCAAGACAGAATGTACAAAGCAGATCACCACAAAGGCGTGACCCCAAAATTTCCATAAATTGAGGAAGGATCGAAGGCCTTGAAGAAAGCATGGGAGGAAAAATGGAAGCAAGGAGTAAGGTGACGAGAGAGGAGATTGACCTCCTCAAAGGGGAGGTGGCGTCTCTATGCGACCGGTGCAGTGACAAGACAAACCTCGCACAAGAAGGATGTTACTTTAACCGGACAGGCATCAGAGGCCTCTAGCTACATGAAGTTGAGAGGGAGAGAAATACACTTGAACAAGAAAATAACTCACAATTGAACCCGAAGAAACTGAAGTCGTTGTAATGCTCACAACCTTCAAGTCACGACACGCTTATCTCTATGTGTGCTCAATACAGCCCGCTAGAGCCCAAAACCCTAATTGTTGCAACTTGCTTTTCTTGCTTGCAATATTGACGTTCTCGCCTTCAAAATCCCTTTCATATCCAAAATAGAGAACAGCAGCACACATGAAAAAGATTACATACCCAAGTTATCCCAAAACAAAAAAAAAACGAAAACAAAAACTGCTCGCTGCTGCCCGTACACGCTCGCCATCGCTCCCTTATCCAAGCTGCTCCTTGCGCTACCCTATGCCTGCCATCCCGCCCCACTCCCCCCCGCCGCCTTGACCTCCCCGCCGCCAAACGCGCGCCCTGAGCCGCCCGCAGCCTGTTGCCCGCCCCATTCCCTCCTTGCGCCGTGCTCCCCCCCCCCCCCCCCCCCCCCCCAACCACCACCACCCCCCTCTTACCCCTTGCTCTCTGGGTTGCTCACCTAAGCTCGCCCTTGGTGGTGTTTCCCAGCAGCATCAATTCGTCCTGTGGACGCCTTCAATCCTCCTTCGCTCGGCATCACAGTAGTAGACACAGATGGAGGGCTATGTTCCACCTCAAAGGGACTCGATGGAAGTCCCCCTCACCGGACCCTGCTTAGAGGCAGAGTTGGCGCACCTTTAGGCCACCTCTGTTATCTGCAAGATTATGGGCACCCGACCTAGCAAAGGGGAGGTGCATGATCTCTTGGAGGCCCGCCTTTTTGCAGAGGTGGGTAAGATCATCGACGTTCAGCTTCTCGAGCACGGCTACTATCAGATAGAGTTTGAGACTTCCGAGATGGTGTCCAAGGTCATTGCGATGAGCCCCCTGGCCATCCAAGCACCTAGAGCTCATTTTCGACAATGGAGCCATGGAT
The DNA here is from genome assembly GCF_014529385.1 of Adiantum capillus-veneris. Classification (NCBI taxonomy): domain Eukaryota; kingdom Viridiplantae; phylum Streptophyta; class Polypodiopsida; order Polypodiales; family Pteridaceae; genus Adiantum; species Adiantum capillus-veneris. The sequence continues at coordinate 123,436,540 of NC_140950.1, read as the reverse complement.
TTGATCCGGTTATCGATGCTCTCGTCGAAGCAGACCTACTCATCTCAATCTGCTTCTCAAGCCGAAGATGAGAGTACCTCCCGCTCCTTTCCAGGATGGGGTTTTAGATCGGGACTGTCTTGGAGATACCTCGCACGGCAGCTTCAGTAGCTCCCAAGGCAGCTAGCATACCTACAATACGTGTTTTGATTCGGAACACCCACACCCTCCTGAAGGTCGTTTTACTACCTCAGGTGAGTGGTGGTTGGCTCTGGCAAAATGTGGAGTATTCAGGTCTTCCGAATCAGTGCTTCATTTGTCAGCAGATGGCCATCTAGCGAAGGCCAATCCACAAGAGAGGCCCAGACCTTCGGCACAGACCCAGACCCAGCCTCATAAGGCTAACCAAACACAAACAGACACAGGGAGCTCAAGCAGGTTCGTCCTTTGAGCCAGGTGTCCAGGCTAAAGAGGACTGGCAGCAGGTCCGTGGTCGACATCCCGAGGGACCACCACGCCCCACCCCCCCCGGGGGGTCGTCCTACACCAGGCCAGTAGCAATGGACTCCCACAAGGAACCGTTTCGACCCCTTACAGCAAGACGAGCCCACAGATACCCCCTCCACCTCAGCTTTTCCATCGACAGCCCCCTCTCCTCCCGCGCCACCCACCGCCCCGCCCCCCTCGCATCTCTTCCACCTCCCCCCATTCCCCCCTTTTCCGCCCCCTCTCCCCCCATTCCACCCACTAGCGCCCCTGCTCCATCAGCTTCTCCCGCTCGTGCCTCACAACCAGCTCAAGGGACAAGACCTTCATCGTTTGCTAGAAGGTCTCTTGGCAACGCTTTTGCCACAAGCCACCTGGCGAGAGAGGAACAGAATTTCCTACGGACCCCCCTTCTAGTGCAAACGTAACCTTTTGCCGCAGTCCCTCGAGGACTGACGAGTTTCGACATCTATCACCGGTGGGACTTCTTCGCCTACGACTTCACACGATTCCTCCGCGACTCTTCACCACACTTTCAGGCGGCTTGCTTCGAAGTCCATGTATTGTTTCTTGCAGCTAGAGGGATAGAGGCCCTAGACACAACAGTTGGTTTCTCTTTCCCTCCGTGTGGCACGGACCAGACTAAGTGGACTTTGTACTCAATGATGGACTGGCTTCAGGCTCACGCTCTTGAGTTCTCTCATCACACGGGACACTTGGGGGTGACAGATTTAGTACAAACTCTGTGGCCGTTGGCCAAGTTCTCGGTGACACCTTCGGACAGCAGGATGTAGACACATTGTCATATACTTTTTTGCTGACACACATAGTCCACCATGCTATGTATAAGTACATGAGGACTCCTGGACAGAGGAGGTAGCCCGACGGATGGCACGCTCTTCTTGGGCCTGGGTTGGACAGTCTCTACAGTCACGACTATCTAGGGGTCACTAGGATGCGGAATACTCCCCATCCAAGCCAACCTCGAAGATGGCAAGGTTGGTTGTTATTACAGCATCCGTTTTCTTCACTGACTCCATGAGGATTGTCTCGTAGAATGCAAGGATTAGGTGGACCCCAGCTTCAGCGTCAGAGGGGCTATCTACGTCAAGAGCTTAAGTGATGCCTTGTGGATGGTGAGATTGATATTCTTATGCTTCAAAAGCATCATCTTTGTGAGAGCCACATTAGACAATGTGGTCAGATTTTGTGTGGTCGTTATGAGTCATTTTGGTCAGCTGCATTTTGGTCAGCTGCATTTAGGCCTGGAGGCATCTAGGGAGGGGCATGTATGACTATTGCAAACTCATGGCAGCAGGCCATTGTGGGCACAGGCATTATTGTGCTAGGCACGGCTCAGTGGATTACTATGCATGTCCAAGGGTGCCCCATGGCTTCTTGAACATATATGCGCCCAATGTGGCAAATGCATGAGCAAAGTTTTGGTCGCATATTGTAGTCTTTGCCGCATGTAGAGCGGTGTTGTGTTGGGGGAGACTTCAACATGTTGGAGGACCTCTCAGACGGGATTGGAGGTCGCCGTGCTACTGTACACAGGGCTGAGTTGGCACCTTGGGAGCGGCTATATATGACCTTGAGGGTTTCTGATGTTTGGCAGCATACACGCTTTGTGCGGCCCCCAAACAACTTATCTTTCTCTCCCTCTGACCGCAGAGTAGGAGTGAATTTATCTCGGATAGATCGCTTCTACGCCAGTGACCACATCTGTGACATGAGTGGATTTGTTTGCTTTCCGGCAGGGACTTTTTTCCGACCATGCAACAGTGATTCTCATTGTGACAGACAGACAGAGGAGGGGGAGTACGATGTTGCCTATCCCTGGGAGGGTCTTGCTGGATCCAAAGCATAGAGGAAGGGCGGTGGCACTTTGGACAAAGAGTTTGGACACACAGGACACCCCTGCTAGTAGAGTGGCCTCTGGACTCGCTCAGCTTAGTCGCTTCTTCCTCCAAGAGTCTGCAGCTCGCTTGGCTGCAGCCAGGGAGGAGCAAAAGGGTCTCCGACGGGGCATTGTTTCTTTGCAGAGGATGCAGGAGCACCACCCAAACAGTCGTTGGTTGGAGGAGCACATGCAACAGGCTCGACAGGAGCCGACTAGCATTGAGGAGCGGCGTCATGAGTTTGCCTTCCATTGACAGGCATCTCAGTGGACCCAAGTGGGTGACAGAGTTACTGGGGAGTTGACGATGGAGCCCCGCCATGCGCACACGAGTGTTAGCCAATTGAGGAGACCCGACGGGTCAGTTGCTTCAGAGCCTGAGGATATGCATGCTCTGACTTCTATCGTGATTTGTTGTCAGCTGAGCCTCAGTCAAAGCGTCGAGATGCATGCAGAGAGCAGGTTTGGGTGCAGATGCCTAGCCTTGTTAAAGAGAAGATACGTCAGAGATTAGAGCTTCCTCTGCGTCTAGAGGAGCTTCATGAGGCCCTCAAGAGCACTCCCCGGAGATAGCTATCCAAGGGAGGATGGTTTGACTCCCAGCTTCTTTTTGGAGTGCTGGGATTTGCTTGGTTCGGATCTTTGTAGCACTTATCCATACATCTTGCACATTGGAGAGATGCATGACAGCATGAGGGCATGATCTTCCTTATTCCCAAGGAGGGAGGCTCCTTGGATGAGATTCGGCAATGGCGACCCATCACCATTTTCAACTCAGCCTAAACAATTCTAGCAAAGGCTCTGAGTTTGAGGATTCAGCCACTACTTGAGAGCATTATACATGGGGCCCCGGGCCCCGACAAGTTTTGTCAAGGAGCGTAGTATCCTTGACAACATTTTCACCTTTTGGGAGGCGTCTGCCCTCGTGTGTCTCTGAGGAGAGGATCTTGTGATACTCCTCAATTTTGAGAAGGCTTACGACAGAGTTGATTGAGACATTTTGGAGGGCACTTTACGCAGGATGAGGTCCTCATATGCTTGGATCAGAGGTGTGCAGCTCTCTACAAGTTTGCACAAAATCAAGTGCTCTTGGCAGGAGGAAGAGAGGAGTGCTTCATGCTCACGCGTTCACTCAGACAGGGTTGCCCTCTAGCCCCTTTTCTCTTTCTTTTCTATGCTGAGGCAATCAGCAGATTTTTGAATTCACAGCAAGCCAACTTGCGTGGTTTAGAGCTCCCTATTAGGGGAGACGAGTTACTTGACGTTGAGTTTGCTGACGACTCAGCCATGTACTTGGGAGGGCCAGGCGGCCAATCTGCATAGATGTGAGTTGTAACAAACTTGGACACCCCAAGTCAAGATTCTACCGCGACACAACAGAGATTCACTTCAAAATTCACAATTCTCAATTAGGTCGACCCGGCACGGCGTAGTTCCGTGCCAAGAGGTATTGGCCCCAAAGACTAGCGCCCCTTTCGGTATTTCTTTTTGTATTAATCTTTGTTCAAAGTACAAGAGAGTGGGTAGGTGCTCACTCTCAAACTCTGCGTCCATATGCTTTGAGAAGTGAGGCCTCGCCTACTAATTTATAAGTACAAGGGATGCCCAAAAGCAGTAATAATAAAAGCTTTTCTCTTTTAAAAGCAACTATCCCAAAAGCTTCTCTAATTAAAGCTGTCCTAAAATCTGTCAGCGCTTTTTCCTGCAGTTTCTGTACGAAAATGCCACGTCAGCCTGTCAACGCAGATTGCGCCGCAAATCCTGCCGCTTTTTTCGGATTTCCGTACGAGCCTGTCGACGCATATTGCGAAGGTTCCTTACAGTCTGCCACGTGTTGCTGTTCGGGGGCCAGCCACGTCACCATTTTGTGACATACCCCCCTCTTGAAAGCATTGTAATCGCCCTCGATTACGCCTGCAAAACAGAAAAAGGCCATAAACTATCTTAGCAGACACTGCTTTAGTACCGACGTACTAGGAACAACACATCTAGCACATGTACCAATCGACAGTCACATTACCGGACATCACATGACAAATCACATTCAAATTCATTCCAAATCTCATACCATGATTAATCGGCAACGTATTTAGTAATCGCATCTAGATCCAGTTGGGACAATAAAGATGCCCGATTAACTAATCCATATTGCAATCATGTCTATAGAGATTTATGAGACCGAAATCCTGTAGTCATTTCGTCTATCAGTTCCTACACTCAAGCAAGTCAAGTATAAATCGATCAATATCATATTCATTTTCGGGAATTCTAGTTCATCAAGTCATACAGCAGAATACTATCAGTCCAACACTATCCCTGAAACCCAAAGGGACATCAGTGACTCTATATCAAAAATCGGGGTAATCTGTTGACAAAGGAGCAGAGTGACTCCCCTCTTGTGCATGCCCATTGCACTAGATTCACCCATGCTGAAATCGGAGTTCTATCGGAGTAGACTATGCTAAACCGAATGCTCAAGGTAAAGTTTCACAACCTGAGGAGTATCTGCTAGGTCCTCCTCGTCCATCCACTTCGCATCTAATGCAGGATAGTTCTTGAATTTAACCAAGAACCACATAATCACTTTACCTTTAATCTTTTTATCTTTATGTGCCAGTATCTGTTCTGGAACGAGTATCTCCTCTCTTTCCTCCACTTCGGGTTGCTCATATGGCATCATCGGACACATCGCCTTTAAAAGGCTTCAAGAGACTCACATGAAAAGCATTGTGAATTCTCAAAGAATCGGACAGCTTCAGTCTAAAGGAGACATCATTTATCTTTTCATTTATCCGAAAAGGTCCATAGTATCTCATGCTAAGCTTTGGAAAAAGCCACTCCTTTCCCTTTTTCTTTCTCAGGCGTGCCTTCTCAAAGCGTAAGAGCACCCAGTCGTCTTCCTTTAATTTCAAATCGTGACGATATCGATATGTTGCCTTCTTATGTCTTTCCTGAGATTTTGTTAAAGCCTCCCGGACCTTGGCAAAAGCAGTGTCCAAGTCCCTCGTGTATTGGTCGGCTTCAAAAATCTTATCTTTCGTGCTTAGGAAGGGTGGAACCTTCGTAGCACCTTCAATAATCTCAAATGGCGCCTTCCCCGTCGAAGAGTGGATCGTGTTATTGTAGGCAAATTCCACCAAGGGCAAAAACTTTTCCCATTAAGTCTTCTGATCAGAAATATAAGACTTCAATAAATCCAATACAACTGAATTTGCTCAGATTGCCCATCTGTCTGCGGGTGGAAAGATGACGAGAACTGCAACCGTGTGCCAATGTTCTCCCAAATAGCCTTCCAAAACAAACTCGTGAATCGGGGATCTCTGTCAGAGACTATTGTCTCAGGCATGCCATGTAATCTGAATATCTAGGCAATGAACAATCGCGCTAAATGATCCGGCTTGATTGTTTTCTTCACTGGAATGAAATAAGCTTGCTTGCTAAATCTATCAATAACAGTCCAGATACCATCGTGTCCACTCTGTCTTCGGGAGATCAAAAATGAAATCCATAGAAATACTTTCCCAGGAGCGGGTGGGAATGGGTAAAGGCTGTAGCAATCCCTGTGCTTTATGCCTATCAAACTTGACCTTCTGGCATACCAAGCAACTGCGTACAAAATCGTCCACATCCTTCTTGAGTCTCGGCCAAAAGAAGTATCGCTCATTCGGTTAGAACCTTTTCCCTCAACAGTTGTGTAACACACAACATCGTTTTCTTCATCAAGTAGCCATCCCGAACGGAATATCCCGCTACTACCTCCCCATTCTGTATTCGACTGAATAGATCTACAAAATCTAGATCCGTGGCGTATTGATCAACCATGCCCTCGAAGCTTCTATGATGAATCGCAGAAATAGCCAAGACCAACGGCTTCCGGGACAGAGCATCTGCCACCAAGTTCTTCTGTCCCTGCACATGGACAATCTAGAAGTGAAACTGTGACAAGATGTTAGCCCACCGCATCTACTTTTCCGATAGCTGCTTTTGTGACAAGAAGTAGCGTAAACTTTGATGATCAATGAAGATCGTAAAATCGGCTCCGAGTAGGTGATGTCACCATTGAGTAAGAGCATGGATAACCACCAAAAGCTCTCTCTCATAAATCTGTGTTGTCAATTCCGGCCTGGAAAACAATCGGCTCCCATAGGTAATGACACGGCCGCCTTCTTGCATTAAGACCGCACCTAGACTACAACCACAAGCATCACAATATACTTCGAATGACTTTTGCAAATCCGGCAAAGTCAAAACTGGTCCCGTAGTCAATTTCTCTTTCAAAGTCTGAAAGGCAGTCACCTCTGTGGGTCCCCACGAGAAAGGGACTCCTTTCTGTGTCAAGATATGCAAAGGAGAAGCAACCTCTGCAAAGTTTCTAATGAACCGCCGGTAGTAAGAACATAAGCCCAAGAAGCTTCTAACTTCATGGACATTCTTCAAATCGGGCCAATCACGTATCGTCTCAATCTTGGCCGGGTCTATCTATACTATTGTTACTAAGACGATGTGTCTCAAAAAGTGTATCTCCCGTAAGAAAAATTCACTCTTCTTGGCATTGATCACCAACTTGTGATCTCGCAATGACTGAAAGACCTGTAGTAGCAGATGTTGTCTATGTTCTGCCTCATCCTTGGAGAAGACTATAATGTCATCAAAGAAAGTGCCAACAAAAGATCTTTACTCTCTGAAAATCTTGTCCATCATTCGGTTAAAAGTCGTTGGAGCATTGGTAAGGCCAAAAGGCATCACCAAAAATTCATATAAACCGAAGCTCGTCCGAAAAGCTGTCTTGAAGACATCTCCCGGCGCGATTCGGATCTGATGATATCCGCTCTTCAAATCGATCCTACTGAAATAAGAGGATCCCTTTGGTCCGTCAAGAATATCATCGATCCTCGGAATCGAAAATTTGTTCTTCATGGTGAATTTATTGAGAGCTCTATAATCAATGCACATTCTCCAAGATCCGTCTTTCTTTAAAGCCAACAACACCAAAGACCAATAGGGTGAAGTACTTCGCTGGATAAGACCCTTTTCCAAGAGGTCTTTCACTTGGTTCATTATCTCTTCATTCAGGGCTCGGCTCACACGGTAAGGTGGCCGGTTCGGTGGTGTGCTTCGAGGTATCAGATCAAAAGTATGATCCTCAGGACGAGAATCGAGATGGTGACAACTCGCCTGGCAAGCCCTCAGAAAAGCAATTGGCATGAGTGTGGAGAAAATCTTGGCGTTCTTTATCAAGTTCAGACAAATTTGTCTCGTATTCATCATGTAACTCTTTCAAAAAGATCGAGTAAACAAACAGATTGGATTTCATTAATTTCGAAACGGTCGAAGCCGATACAATAGGAACAGACTTGCCCTTCAATTTCACATCAAGTACAATTTTCCGACCCTTTTCCTTTGTCAATGTTGCTTTCTTCGCCCGATAATCGACCACGGCGTTGTTCTTATGGTACCAAGGGACTCCAACGAGGACATCACAACCTTCCAAGGGCATTATGTAGAAGTCCTCGTGCCCCAAATACCCCTGACAATGCAATCGAAGTTTGCCAATGACAGGTGTAATGGCTACGTTCCGTCTGAGTGCCACTAGAACTACCTTTGCTTGTGGTCCCATCCGATCAGGTGTAATCTCGAGCCGCGCCGCCAGTTCAGGTGAAATGAAGTTGGCCTTGGCTCCTCCATCAAAGAAACTCAGGGCTTCTTGATCTTTCACTTTGCCCCAAGCTCGGCAAAGTTCTGTACTTTCATCAATCATGCTTGGGTCAGTACCCATGCAATCTAGAACCAATCCTGCTTTCATCTTGCCTTTTCTGCCACGTTCCTCAGCTGCTCTCGAACTCTCTGGCATGTCTTCATTTTGTTCTTGCTGTGCCTTTTTAGGGCACTTAGCGGAGACGTGCCCATGTTCCCCGCATCCGAAACACTTCCCCTCTTTGATGTAGTTGGCCCTCTCTCGAAGAGTGAGCCGGCGTCGTGAATCCTTGTCTTTCTTTTCTTGGGAACTCTTTCTCTATCTACTTTCATTATTAAAAGTCTGTTGGGTTCTCTGAGTCAAGATCTCATCAGTGGGGTAAGTCAGATTGCCTGAATGTATGGCAAAACCCCGTTTTGCATGATCCATCAATTCTTGAATAGAATTTGACTTTGGTTCCGAGTAGTAGTCTCGGATCTCTGTAGGAAGTCTGCAGCAAAACCGCTCAATCTGTTCTTTAAATGAGACCTTCTTAAATGAAGAGGCTGGTAGAAAAGAGCTCCAAAATCTCTCGGAATAAGCGTCCAGAGAATCTCCCTTGGTCATACGAAGATGATTCCAAGCAATTCGTACATCTCGTTCGTACTCCCGAGTCAACCAAGAAGAAATAAAAAGCCTTTTGAATTTCAACCAATTAACTGGAGCTTCCTTTCTCTGAAGGGTGGACCACCATGTTCGAGCATTTTCCTTGAAGAAAGATGTAGCCCTCCGAATCTTGGAGCGCTCTAAGTAATGTTGTCACGTGACACATCCAACCCTATGTGTCCGTGGACAAGCTACAGCATGATCAGGGTTCAGTCAGTCCAATCAAGTCTAGATTAGAAGTGATCTGGCACTTTTGTGAGTCTATTCGTAAACCGTGCATGCCCAATCACTTAGTATAGATGCATATCCTCTGGTTGCACACAGCATGATCATCATAATTCCCATCAGAATCCATTAGAATCAGTTAGAGGAATTTTCCAGTGCATTTAGCCTATTTTCCCTATTTTTGGTATTTTCCACTTATTATTTTTAAGTGACTTTCCAACAGAAGTAGGTAGGGCAATTTTGCTAAGTTAATATATAAGCAAACCCAAGTTAGCACTTTTTAGCAGAAGAGGCAGCAGGAGCTTCCCGCTCAATAGGCACCCTCTCAACAGAACCCAACAAGAACCTTGGCGTTTTCCATTGCCGTCATCGCCAACACCCTCAAGCACCTAGCGTTTTCTGTCTTGATAGTTTCCGCATCAGCAACAGTACCCAGATCCCTGGTGTTTCCATCCATTGCATGATCGCCATCATCTCCCAGTCCCCTAGCAGTTGCAGATCCACCCAATCGCCAATAGAAGCATCAGTTTGCTAGCATTTTCCAATCTCAGTCATCAGCGTTTTTGGAGTTCATCAAGGCCAGCGTTTTTGCTAGCTCAGCAAGCAGATCAGCGTTAGTGGTTTTCAGCCATTGCCGCGTCAAAAAGGCAGCGTTTTCAGCCCTATCGGACAGCAGTAAATTCAGCCTAATTGGTTGCAGAAGACCCCCATTTTCAGCCCTCCAAAACGCAGCCAAAACAGACTTCGAAACAGTCACGAAATTCAGCAGTTAGAAGACCACAGATTTCAGCCCTAAGTCGTCGTCGTCATCGGCATAGTCCCGGATTGCATCAGTCCATTGCATCGTCATTGTACCACTTTGTGCAATCATTAGTAGACCACTCTCGCCGACGAGAGTGGGGCCTTCGGAGGAGGGTTTTACATCTCTGGTATCGTATCTCTCTTCTCTCTCTATCTCTCTGTCTCATACACTTGCACGCACAGTGTCCATTCACTTTGTTTGTGATCATAGCACTTTCCATTAAGAACGGAAGGCTCTCCCTTCCATAGGAACTAAAAGGAACCTTGAGCACAATTCGGAGCACTCATCTTGAGCAAAGCGCAAACAATCATTCCGTTGCACCTTACAAATGCCCTCCAAAGAAAGCTATGTTAAACTGTTGTATGAAGGCCAAAGCCCTCGGAGCATCTCGAAATCCAGAAAAAGAGTCAAACTTAATTGATTGTCCACCTTCTTTGAATTCTCTTAGTTTCTTGCTTTTATCTTCGAGGAAATCATGTTGGTTGGCTTTATAAAAATGTTTCTTCTTTGCATAAAACAAGTGATCGTCGGAGTCTGAACTATCTGTGTAAGGTGTAGCGGAATGAATGTTTGCGCTTTGCTCAAGATGAGTGCTCCGAACTGTGCTCAAGGTTCCTTTTAGTTCTTATGGAAGGAAGAGCCTTCCGTTCTTAATGGAAAGTGCTATGATCACAAACAAAGTGAACGGACACTGTGCGTGCAAGTGTATGAGACTGGGAGATAGAGAGAGAAGAGAGATACGACACCAGAGACGTTGTAAAACCCTCATCCGAAGGCCCCACTCTCGTCGGCGAGAGTTGTCTACTTATTGATTGCAGAAAGTGGTACAATGCAGATGTAATGGACTAAAGCAACTTGGGACTATGCCGATGACGACGACGGTGATGACAACGACGACTTTAGGGCTGAAATCTGTGGTCTTCTATCTGCTGAATTTCGGGACTGTTTCGGTGGCTGAAAGTGACTGTTTTGGCTGCGTTTTCATGGGCTGAAATTGGGGGTTCTGCTGCAACCACTTAGGCTGAATTCTGCTGCGTTTCTATCTGCTGAAATCTGCATTTTGTCACTGCTGAAAATCTGCGTTTTTGTTGCTGATGTCGCTGGCTGAAAACGCTGAGGGTCTGCAGGTGTGGCTGGCGTTTTTGTGGCTGAAAACGCTGAGGAGATGCAGGCGTTGCTAGCATTAGTAAAACACTGAGGCTGATGTGGGTTTTGGATGGCAATAGTGATGCCTAGCAGGAAACGCTAGGGCCTGACTGTCGACGGTGATGATGCAGGGCTGAAATCGCCAAGCATCTGGGAAAATGCCCGGCGAGGTTGGGGATCCAAAAACGCTAGGGGTGCTGGGGGAGGTACTGCTGAGAAGTTGCCTGTTGAGCGGGAAGCTTCTGCTGCCTCTTCTGCCATTTAGTGCTAACTTGGGTTTGCTTATATGTTAGCTTAGCAAAATTGCCCTACCTACTTTTGTTGGAAAGTCACTTAAAAATAATAAGCGAAAATACCAAAAATAGGGAAAATAGGCTAAATGCACTGGAAAATTCCCCTGACTGAATCTAATGGACTCTGAAGGGAATACTGATGATCATGCTCTGTGCAACCAGAGGATATGCATCTACACTCAGTGACTGGGCATGCACGGTCTACGAATAGACTCACAAAAGTGCCAGATCACTGCTAATCTAGACTTGACTGGATGGACTGAACCCTGATCATGCTGTAGCTTGTCCACGGACACATAGGGTTGGATGTGTCACGTGACAATCTGAGGATGAGTCCTCTGTAAAACTGTCAAAAACTGGGCGAAATTTAGGCTTCTTTGCCTTTTCCTTGCCCCTTCCGAAGTTTTGCTTTTTGCTTTGCTTTTTGCCTTTTCTATCTTCTTTGCTCAAGTCAGAAGAGCTAGAAGAACTGTCAGAAGAAGAAGAAGAAGAAGAAGAAGAAGAGGAACTGGGTAGTCCTTCAATTCGTACACGCTTCGTCTGATTTCTCGTCGATGCAAAAGAAGATTGACGACCCAAATAACCCGGGAAGTCAGTTCCTTTCTTATGCTTTTTGTGGTGCTTTTTGGCTTTATTGTTTGCGTCCAAAAGCTGGCTGATCTGTGTCTAAACCACCTCTTGTAATTCTTGCTCTGTAAACATCCTCGGAGAAGGAGGTTTCTTGATTGCCGGTTTGATAGGTGGCTCTGTGACCATCTGCCACTGGGTGTGTACTCCGGCGAGGGATTGTTGAGTCAAAAATTTTGCAAATTTTAGATCCTTCGCAATTTTAATCATCTGCTTTGTTGCCTTGTCAACCAATCGTCAACGTTCCATCTCTTCAATCTCGAACTGAGTAGGTCGAGGTGGGCCGTACTCTTCCTCTGATTGCTCATGAGAATCTTCTCCGTGATCTCCTTCCCCATTCCCAGATGCATAAGAAGTCGACTGATTTTTGTTAGAAACCATAAGTGTCGCAAGAAAAGGATTGGATTTCCCAGTTGAAGAGAAATCGGTCGCGCTCTGATACCACTGTAACAAACTTGGACATCCCAAGTCAAGCTTCTATCGCGACACAACAGAGATTCGCTTCAAAACAGTTCACAATTCACAATTACGTCGACACGGCCAAGCGTAGTTCCGTGCCAAGAAGTATTGGCCCCAAAGACTGGCGCCCCTTTCGGTATTTCTTTTTGTATTAATCTGTGTTCAAAGTACAAGAGGGTGGGTAGGTGCTCACTCTCAAACTCTGCTTCTAGATGCTCTGAGAAGTGAGGCCTTGCCCACTGATTTATAAGTACAAGGGATGCCCCAAAAGCAGTAATAATAAAAGCTTTTCTCTTTTAAAAGCAATTGTCTCAAACTTGAGCACTCGACACTCAGGGCCCAAGCATCCAAAGAACTTTAGCATTAGAAAATATATTTCTCTTGGCCAAGAATGCACCCTTAAATAGAGAGCTATGCAAAGAAGTGCAATCAATGTAAGGTCAATAAAGCAAAGCACCTAAAGACAACCGGCCTACTACATCCCTCATACCAAGTGGCACTATATTTCAGCATTTTAAGTTGGTTTACCAAACAGTCGTGGCAATGATGCCATTTAGGTCATGGTAGATAACTCACAAAAATGGAAAATGTCACGTGCACATCTAACCCGATGTGCATGTGGGCAAGCTAACTCCTATTTCCAAGGTTTAGGACAGCCTAGGAAGTGTTCTGGCACCCTCATTGGCCTGTGTGCAAGACCAGCATGCCAAGACACTTTAGAGTAGTTGCATACCCTCTGATCGCACATTGTTAGATTCTTCATCTCCAGATGCTTCGCACCCTGCCTACAGGCTTAACACACATCGTGTGCACTGGCCCTTGGTTGTGGGTTGGCCACCCGTACACCTGCTGGACAGGGATCTTCAGGCACATTTAGGGTTTTGCTCAACACTTTTCCCAGACGGACCTATTTTGGTCCTTTTCCATTTTTTCCTCATTATGGGTTTTTTGTGCATGGTCGTTGGGGCTTCTGGTTTGCCCTACCTACTCTTTATTCTCCTATATATAGGAGGGGGGGGATGCACTCTCCCATTCATCTTGCCATCTTGTACACAGCAGTTTTTGCCATCTAGAGTTATTGGGGCTTGCCAACCTTTTCCATACGTCTCTTGTGTGTCCATCGCCATTGTCTCTCTCTCTCTCTCTCTCTCTCTCTCTCTCTCTCTCTCTCTCTCTCTCTCTCTCTCTCTCTCTCTCTCTCTCTCTCTCTCTCTCTTCCGCTGCTCACTCTGACACACATGAGCACAGCCAGTGTCTGCTAGATGTAGGAAATGGGGAATGTTTCCATACAATTGCATCAATACCTAGCCTAGGTATTTATATGCATCTGAAGCACCTCTTATAAGTGAGTTTATTAACTTGTTAATAAGTGACATTTTTAGAAATCGTGGGATGTTTTATTGGAATTGTCCGACCCAACTTTATCTCTCTCCCCACCTTCCGCTGCTCACTCTGACATGGTATCAAAGCTCTAGGCTTGGATCTGCCATTGCCTACAACTGGGAGGACTCTGCACAGATTTCCATCGCGAATAATCACCTCTTTCCCATCAGCTTTTTCTTTTGGGATCCAGCTTTTTTGCTCTCAACCCTTGCGTTTTTGGTGGACAGTATCTTTTTCTGCACCCTTTGCTAGCGCCTTTCCCTCCCTTTGCCTTATCGCCACCACCTGCGCTCTCCTTGCTCCAGCGTTTTTCCCCATCCTTGGCCTAGCGTTTTTTTGTGGCAGCCAGGACACCATTCGACCAACGTTTTTCAACTACCCTGTGGATCTAGCGTTTTTTGTGGCAGCCAAGACACCATTCGACCAGCGTTTTTTACCCTCTACTTCAGCGTTTTCTTGCTTGCCGATCTTGGACAGCCGGAGCCCTGCTCCTTGCCCCTTGATCTTCCCTCTTGGAAGCTGAACAGTTGTGACTATTGCCGGCGATTTCCCAATTACTTACCTGCTGATTTTCAGCCTGTTTTGGTGCATTTACAGCCCTCACCTACTAAACTCGGCATCCGGTGTTCATCACCTGGTGTTTTTTGCTCAAACTCCTGCGTTCTCGTGGTGTTTCGAGCTCCCTTTTGCTACGATTTCAGGTTTGGACAGCACCTCGACTTTGCTTCATCGGCATCCCTTCGGGTTTCCCTTGCCTACCCCATCACGTACCACCTACTTCGCGGTCTTCTGGAGTTCTATCCGGCGTGGTTTTGCGATCCTATCCTCACCTTTGCTTCTGATTTTGCACAAAAGACTTCTCTACTATGTTTTGTCTGTATCTATGGCAAAGCTCCCAGCCATGCCCATCTTTCCTCCCAGCGAAAAGCTTGATGGCTCCAACTTTGTCATCTGGAAGATGAAGATCATGGTGATGCTTATGCAGTTTGACCTTTGAGACTGGCTTACCAATCCTGCCAATGCCGTGTGTCCTAGCCTTGCTCCTGTATCTCGCGTGTCCTAGCCTTGCTCCTGTATCTGGTGCTTCTACATCGACATCATCAGCTACCACTTCTTATGTAGTTACACGTGCTGGTTCCTCATCTACTTCTTCTCATGGTATTGCTTCTATCGGATCAGGTACTGTGGTTACACAGGCTATGGTGGATCAGTGGAATCTTAACCATTGCAAAGTTTACTCTTTCTTACTCATCAACTGTGCGGATAGCGTGTTGACGTCTTTACGCTCTCACACCGTTGTACTTGAGGTATGGGGTTTCCTTTGCAACATGTACGAGGCGAAGACACCCGGAAGGATCCTCGCTCTGGAGAAGACTTTGATGGACTTACTAGTCTCGTCATTTTCGACTATCCACGACTTTATATCCCGAATGCTTCTGCTCCGCGATGAGCTAGCATCTTGTGAACACCAGATTTCTTCCTAGGGCATGGCAACTCGGTTGTTGCTCAAGCTTCCCATGATTCCTTGTTCCAGTCACTTACTACCTCCACGTGCCCTACTCCTATCACTTGGGAGGAGCTCTTACCCGCTGTGTAGCAGATAGCTTCACGCATTCAGGACAAAGCCACCTCAAACGCCTCTGCGGATTCTACTGCATTGGTCTCTACATCCAGTAGGGGTGGTAGTGCTCCTGGACAGTCTGGACCTGGTTGTACACCTTCTCGCCCTAACATTACTCATTTTGCAGCAAAATGTTATAAACGAAGGCGGGACCGCAAGAAGGATTCAGATCCTAAGGATAGGACGCCTTCTCGACAGATGTCTGCCACCGCCACCTCTAGCCCTTCATAGGCCGATGGCTTCACCCTCTAGTTTCATCCACCTCCTTCTTCCCTCTTATGATCGAGATCACTTTTTTGGCTTGGAGTTTGCCGGTTTACCACCTTGGCCTTCAAGGGGGGGGTTCTCTCTCTTCCGTTTGTGTCTGAGTGCTCTGCTTCAGGGGGGGGGTTCTCTCTCTGAGGTTCTTGAGGTTCTTGAGGTTCTTCTTTCGCTTGCAATCTGTGTTAGAGAAGTATCTTCTCTTACTCGAGCTCTTCTCTTTTCCGCGGGCGCACCCCTTCCCACCTCACGTCGATTGGCCAGCCACGAAGTGCACAGTCCGCTCTCAATGAGTGAAAAGAGAAACAAGGGGAGGCTGGACAAGCCCTTCTTTCTTGGGTTTCCTGTCACTCTTCAAAAACACGATTAAGAATCGACACGCCCATTTCGACTTGGGTTACGTGCGACAGCAACAAGCAAAACAAAATTATGTGGTTCTTGTGGTTCTTTCCTTGAGTGATACAGAACACTGCCAAAGCTCTGATACCAATGTAAGGTGCAGCGGAAGTGAATGTTGAACTTTGCTCAGGATGAGTGCTCCGAACTGTGCTCAAGGTCTCTTTTACTTACGTTAGGGAGAGCCTTCCGTTCCTTTAGTGAGAGAGTGCAAATGATCACAAACAAAGTGACAAACACTGTGAATGAAGGTGCTGAGACTGAGAGATAGAGAGAGAAGAATACGACACCAGAATGTTGTCAAAACCCTCCTTTGAAGGCCCCACTCTCTATGGCGAGAGCGGTCTACTATTGATTACACAAATCTCTACAATGCTTGGACTTGCCGACGATGAGGACGACAACAAGACGGGCTGAAATCTGAAAACGCTAATGGCTGAAATCTGCAAATCTTTATCTACTTAATTCTAATTCTATGTCACTGACGATGTCGATGGCAACGATGCGACGACGACGTGCTGAAAATGCAGATGCTGAAATCTGCATTTTCCGGGCTGAAACTGCAAACTTCGATGGATCTGACTGTGCGGCGAGGATCTGCTGCGGGAAGGTGAGATATGCGAGGTTCAGGACTTGTTCTGCAGGATCTGACTGCTGATAACTGAAAAGGCTAGTCTATATGCTGAATTTGTCACGGTAGATCTGCAAAACGCTAAGTGGTCATGCTGATGCAAAAACGCTAGGGCTCAATTCTGATCTGCTGTGGAAATCTACTAACGCTATGGCTGATATGCTGTGTCTTGCTGTCGTCGGGCTGATCTGCAATGCAAAACGCTGGAGGATCTGCAATGCTGAAAAACGCTGGCTTTGTCTTAGCTGAAAAGGCTAGGTCTCCTGCCCCCGGGGGGGGGGGGGGGAGGGGGGTCCCTGCTGAGAAGGTGCTTGTTGAACACAATGTTCCTGCTGCCTCTTCTGCCAGAAAGTGCTAGTGCTAGGTTTGCTTATATAGTTGAGGTTCTAAATTGCCCTACCCAGTTTCCAACAAAAGTCACTTAAAGATAGTAAGTGAAAAATGTCAAAAATAGGAAAAATTGGTCTATGCACTGTAAAAATGCTCCTGATGGGTTCTGATGGAAATCTGATGATCATGATGTGAGCAACCAGAGGATATGCACTTAATCTAAGTGTCTGGACATGCACGGTTGGCGAACAGACTCACATAGGTGCCAGATCATTTCCTAAGCTAAGCTAACTGACTGAACTAAACCCTTGCCATGAAGTAGCTTGTGCATGTGATAATAAGAGCATGATGTTTTTACGTCCTGAAATGGTTGCACAGATTTATGAAAAAGAGCTATTAGCAGTGATCCATGCTTTTACGAAATGGCAACACCATCTTCTCGGAGCCGACTTTACAGTCTTTACAGATCACCAAAGTTTACGCTACTACTTGTCGCAGAAGTAGCTTTCGGAAAAGCAGACGCAGTGGGCCAACATCTTGTCACAGTTTCACTTTCAAATAGTCCATGTTTAGGGATTGTAAAAAAACTTAGCGGCAGATGCATTGTCTCGGAAGCCCTTGGATTCTGGCTATTTCCGCGATTCATCCCAGAAGCTTCGAGGATATGGTTGATCAGTACGCCACAAATTTTGACTTTTCTGAGATTTTTACTAGGATTCAGGATGGGGAGACAATTTCAGGCTATTCCATACAAGATGGCTATTTGATGCAGAAAACGATGTTGTGTGTTACACAACCTTTGAGGGAAAAGGCTTTGAAAGAGTGCCATTGTCCACCTTTTAAAGGCCACCGTGACATAGATACCACCTTGAAGGATGTGGAACGCAGGGTGGTCGTACGGTCACGCACGTTTTGTCCACGTACGAAGACGTGAGGTACTCATCGAATAGAAAATTTTATGTTGTACGACATCATTACGTACGTTCGAAAATAAAAACACGCAATTCTTAAGCCTAAATTTTACACTTGAGACAATTAGACAATTGATAGAACACTTGAGAGATGTAGAGCTTGACTCTTGAGGGTTGAAACTTGAGCTTGAGAGGTTTATGCAATGGAGAGCTTGAGGATTTTTTGTAATGGCCGTTAATCCCACCGGACGGGACGGACAAAACCACTGGACGGGACGGGACAAGACGGGACGTCACGTCCAACGACCCTGGTGTAGCGTTACTTCTATTGGCCGAGGCTTAAAAAGGATGTGGATGACTTTGTTCGCAGTTGTTTAGTATGCCAAAAGGTCAAGTTTGAAAGGCATAAGGCACACGGACTCTTACAGTCTTTACCCTTTCCCACCCACCCCTGGGAAAGCATTCCTATGGATTTCATCTTTGATCTCCACAAGGCTCAAAGTGAGCATGATGGCATTTGGACAATCATCAACGGATTCAGTAAACGGGCTCACTTCTTTATGGTAAAGAAGAAAGTTAAGCCCGATCATTTGGTCAAACTGTTTATCTCACAGATTTTCCGAATATATGGCATGCCTGAGTCCATTGCTTTGGACAGAGATTCCCAGTTTACTAGTTTGTTTTGGAGGGCAATCTGGGAAAACATTACCACGAGGTTGCAGTTCTCGTCCTTATTCCACCCGAAGACAAATGGGCAATTTGAGATAGCCAACTCAATGGTTTTAGATTTATTGAAGTCATATATTTCGGATCACAAGACTTAATGAGAAAAAGTATTTGCCCTTGGTGGAAGCCACAAAATCCAATAAGTGGATTTCCCCAAAATCTTACGAGCTCTCTCTCTCTCTCTCTCTCTCTCTCTCTCTCTCTCTCTCTCTCTCTCTCTCTCTCTCTCTCTCTCTCTCTCCCCTTTCGATTTGCAACGTCATCTCCTTCTTGCACTCACGCTTGGCTCTACCCGGCCCAAACCTGCACTCTTTCACCTTGCGCATCTCCCGGTAGCCTCTCCTTCGCATCGTACGAGCTCTCTCTCTCTCTCTCTCTGCTTTTGATTTGTAGTGCCATCTCCTTCTTGCACTCACGCCTGGCTCTACCCAGCCCAAACATGCACCCTTTCACCTCGCGCATCTCCCGGTAGCCTCTCCTTCGCGCTTTCAAAACCGTCGCCAATAGGCTTCAAATAGCCCACCACAACGGAGGCGTATGGCGAGAGGGGGGGAGGAGAGAGGGCAATGAAGCGAAGCAGGGGGCAGGGGGCGGCAGGGTGCAGTGTGCGGGCAGGGAGCAGGAGGCAACGGGCAGGTGTTGGGCGGGTGGGCAGCGTGCAAGTGTTGGGCAGGGGTCAGCACGTTGAGGACCGGGGGGACCGAAGGCAACGCGCAAGAGGTGGGGGTGGGAGAGGCTAGGCGAGGGCGAGAGAAATCAGCGATAGCGAGGGGGGGTGCAGGCAGCACCAACGAGCGCTATGCTCGGAAGCACTTTCATGGAGCTGCCCATGACGAGTACTTAATCACGGGTCAACTTGAAAGCTACATGGGAGTCTATTAGAGCTCTAAAAGCTTAGTTTCCCTTTCCCCACCTAATTGATGTGGACATCGGGGATCCTAAAGGAGGGAAGTATGTTATGACCACATCATAGGAGAGGAGACCGAGTTTAAGGCATTGGTCGTATAGATGTCTACTGTCCGGAGAGATGTAGCGTGAACTCGATCAATGTGGTTGAGCACCTATAAAAGGAGGCCAAGGCCTCATTCGTAGATGACAACCCCCACTAGCAAAGTGCCCAAGGTTAGCCCGTGAGGTTAGGCATGCATCAAGTCACCTCGAGGAGGTGAGGCCAGAAGGTATGGGATGCTCCATCTTACAGGTGTGTCCCTACATCCTAGGATGCTAGCCTCGACAAGGCGGTGCTTCCGGATGGTAGCTATGGTTGGGGGTTTTAACCGACGTGTGCTCAGAGGCAGAGTCCAAGGAGCCTTGAGCTCCTCCCCATTAATTGTTTCAAAAGAGACGAGCACAATACATCATTACAAGAACACCGCACGCAAGTACCTCTACACATGTAATAAAAGCGTGTATATCCAAACCACGTGAAAAGGAAAGGGTGGATGGCAGAGAAAAGACATTAGAATTGGGGATCTTTAGAGGGTTGGGAAAAAGGCGACATGAAATTGGACCATAAAGAAGAGAGAATGAGTGAGGGATGAAGAGGGAGCGAGAGAGAGAGAGAGAGAGAGAGAGAGAGAGAGAGAGAGAGAGAAGACTTTGCGCACAAATTCAAGGACACACTCTTTTGGATCATATGATGACGATGTAGTTTTCTGATCTCTTAGGTCTTTTGCAAATGAATGTAAATAAACGATTCATTGAATCTCTCTCTCTCCCTCTCTCTCTCTCTCTCTCTCTCTCTCTCTCTCTCTCTCTCTCTCTCTCACACACACACACACACACACTAGTTGCAAATATGCCATAGCCAGAGAATGAGTAACAAAACTTACCTTGTATACCAAGGTGTCTCCTTTTCCTAATGCTCACCATTCTGATCTGCAACCTTCAGCAACCACATAACCAAAAATCAAAGAGGAAGCAAAACAAGCACACCTAATGTATAGTCCCAAAATAGCCCAGAATTCAAGTGATAATTACTGTCTGATGTATGTTTCAACACCTAGTGACTTTTCTTCACCAACAAAGCTTCGTCTTTCAAAACAGCTCACAACCACTTTTTCCCTGCTTGGAAAATATATGCAAAGACAAATATTTACGTACTCCCTGTGCATACTCAACAAATCATTTTAAGATTACAGTACATACCACCAAGCATAATATCCAAATAGAATTTTGAATGGAATAAAGAAGTTCATTAACCAACAAGCTTAAGTTAAAGTGCTGACAGTTATCGAATACATGTACTAGCAGGTGATAAATCTTCCACCCAAAGAAGAGCCCTGCAGTATGAATAGCCTACTGCGGAATCTTGAATCCCCTACAAACAGATTTTAAAAAGGCCGTCTAACATACAAAATAATCGCACATACAGGAGGGATGCAACAAAAACACAGACACTATTCTCATAGATGTTAGGTTTAGGGTGGATAAAAGAGGGTTGCATTCATACTAGTAACGTGCTAATTGCTCAATGGAAATTGACTAGAGTATAGACACAAAATGAACTAGATTACTTGGTTGAAATGAGTTAAAAAGGGGGTGTTTATATACCACTAGGGAGGTAGCATCTGCTTACCTCATGCATGACAACTTGGTACAACGTATTCTAAGAGCCAAATCTTTGCCTTATGGAGCGACTGACAAGCTAAATGGTCCTAGACTTTTGAGCAATTTGGCAATTTGGTTAATTATGTTCCTAGTTAAGCTAACCCAATTTCAAATGCGTTCGGGGGGGGGGGGGGGGGGGAGGGGAGAGAGAGAGAGAGAGAGAGAGAGAGAGAGAGAGAGAGAGAGAGAGACACGAGTGCTCTGCAATGATGCTCTCAATACACAATGTATGGCTACAAGATCCTAACCATTCTATTTATAGAATGTTAGGTTGAGGTAGGGCAAAATGTGTAACTGGTGCAAAAAACATAAAAGCCCAAAAAATGGCTAAAAATGTGTGCACCCAGCAAGGCTCAGAAAATGACCGGCCGGACACGTGCTAAAAGTGTCCGCCCATGCAATCTACATGATGTGCGATGGGTGGCCAACCCGGGACAATCACTAGCCGTACAAAATGGCGAAGCAACAGTGGTGTAACTCTAACACCCCCTCTCAACACAGAATGCTGAGACAACACAGATGAGTCGAAGATGAGAATCCAAGGTCCGCTGAGGTATAGCCTTCGTGAAGATGTCTGCTACATTGTCCGCAGTAGGGACATCATAGTTACCCCGAACGCGGAACGGGAATGGCGACGAGGAACCCCGAGGAACGGGGGAATGGCAAAGGGTCCGAAACAGGAACGGCACGGAACAAAAGGCATAAATAACACCCAAATAATGCAATTTTTAGCTCTACATGTTTGAAATTTGAATACAAGTAGTATTAGAGTCAAAGGACTCTAATACTCATACAAAACTCGATTTGAAGACCCCTAGGCCATGGATAATGCGAGAGGGAGAGGGAGAGACTCGAGAGGGAGGGAGAGGGAGAGAGTTTAAGAGAGAGAGAAAGAGGGACAGAGCTTAACAGTGAGAGGGAGAGACTCAAGAGAGGGAGAGAGCTTGAGAGAGTGAGAGGATTTGCTTGAGAAGGAAATGGGTGTGTGGGGGTGCATTTTGAGTCCTTGCACACTTTAAAAAACACCTAATGTTCACTACAAATTTGCAAAAAATTGCCCATTTCTCCCCATTTTGAGAGTTGGCCGTTCCGGAGCCGTTCTGGTATCAAGTGGTCACCCGGAACGGCAAAACGTTCCGGGACGTTCCGGCCTTGAAGGGGATGAGGGAATAATGTTCCGGCATTCCAGGGCCTAGGGAACGCGTTCCCCGGTAACTATGAGGGACATACTCCAGATGAAGATCTCCAGCCAAAACCGCTCCCAAACATAGTGGTACTGCACCTCGATGTGCTTTGTCCGAGCATGAAAGATAGGGTTCTTGGCAATTGTAACCGGCCCGTAGGGCGGTAGGCGTTGAATTTCACCCAAAATTCTTTACTTTAGACCCACACAGAGTACTTTGCAAAGGTAACCTGTAACGGGGATTAACACCTAAGTACACACACGACTCGGAAGCTAGAATGCTCCGAGCAGACGCCGACAACCTATAGGCCCCAAAATTGGCGCCCCTTTCGGTATTTCTTTATACTTTGAGAGGATAAATTTACAAAGTAGAGTCCTGGGAATCCTTTGTCTATATCCAACTAGATACCACTTGATTTGGCCAAATTTCGGTAGCATAACAACCCCAAAACTTGCGCGAAACCAATTCCCTTGCTGGAACTCACTTCCACTGGCATAAACCCTCTGATTCCTGCCCAAAAACAATAAATTCAGCACGCTGTATTTACTGGTTTTTGCCCTGTTTTCAGCCCCAAACAGTCCCCTAACTGTCCTCTGCCAGTGGGGCACTATTCCAAATGGTTCTGGCGTCCGTATCGCTGAAAAACAGTCAATTTTCTACGCATACACAACGCACCTGTACGGTGAGGTTATGACCCTCACCGGTGTCTGCTTTGGAGTAGCAGTTAGCTACCAGTGTTCCTGCTCAAGGAGGCTCTTGCCTCAGCACAAAAGCATGAACCCACACAGCTGTACATCAGTCAAATGAAGAGCCCTCTTGTGGGGCATCACATAACTGCACATACGGGAGAGAGAGCAGTGTGTAGCGTGCAGGGCATCACTCCTAGCACCACACTGTACATGGGAGGGAAAGAAAGCACTCCATAGCTCTTAACCTTGACAGGTTCTCAATGAAGCATCCCCCCAGCATAAATCGAGCACCCCCTCTGCTGCCCTTGACCTGTAATGCATCTATGAACAAATAGATGCAAAGGGGGGAAGAAATCCATGGTTGCCAAAACCTGCGTATCGCTGAAAACGCAGCAAAACAGCCTTGTAGACACGCATATGATGCCTTCCAATGCTGAAAATGAGCTCCTTAGACCTAGGCAAAGTCATGGGAAGCTCAAAAATGGAGAGAAATGGCTGAAACTCAGTGTTAACAGCCTCCAAAACTCCTTCAAAAAGTCAGTTACAAGTTTTGTTCTCCCAAACTTGGTAAATTGACCAAAAAGTGCCACCTTGCACTCATACATGCAATTTCCCCGCATTGGGCTTCCTACTTAAAAATCTCTCCACTGGTGCATCAATTGACTTTGCAGCAGAGTAATAAAATGTTCCCCTTGTCATACCGGAGGTAATGATGAGAACACATTTCACGGCCCAAAATAGCAGTTCCCTAAATTTTAGGAGATGCTTCCATTGGGCTCCAACTGGTCATCTGACCATCTATCCTCATTGGGACCGCATCCAAAAGTGCAATGTGGCCCAACTGTCGGATACTTTCTGTTGGTGATCCCACCTTGACTTTATGCCTTTATTGAGTTCACTTCCTAGTATCCACCAACTTGCTAAGTGGGACGGGGGGACCTACATGACCTTGCACTAAGCCTAGACATCCTTTTACTACATGAATACCAGTGCCAACCAATTTTCCGTCTGTGGGTGAAACTACCGTTCACATTGGCCATACAATGTCCGACCATTTGCAACTTCAAAAAGAGGGTCTCAAAAATTAAACAAAAATCATTGGAAAGAAACCAACAACTAAGGTTAGCAGTTGCCACGTCCTCGTGACATACCCCCCTCTTGAATCGCAAACGTCCTCGATTGCATACCATAAATACATGCCATAGATGATCTTGTGTGGTAAGCACCCTTTTATCATCGCATGTATCCGCAAGAAAGATTGTCAAAACATATGTACAAATGACTTAATGAGACCTTCGTACTTTTGTCAAACTGTACACTGTTGTTGCACTGAATCCATGAGTACATATACATTTGATGTGCTAGCTCTATCATTACCCTCCTTTGCAAACATTGAGTTGGGGCATACGTAGGCTGTAACCCAAAGGCCTTAAGGTAAAGCTGCAATACATTTGGTGACTCTGACAGTTCACGCTCTTCCATCCACTTTGCATCCATAGGTGGATAGTTCTTGAACTTCACCACATAGCATCTTGCAACATGTCCCTTAACTTATACGTGTGCAAAAGGCTCTTGCCTCTGTAAACGAACATAATGCCACAACATGATGTACCAACCCATGACCAAGTAAGCTCAAATTTCAAGATGATTTACCGATGCGTCAAAGAATCCAAGCAATCGCCTCAGAGAATCGGCAAGGAGCGTGTCACCTAGCAGACTCACATCACTCCCGCAGGAGATCTAGTGGCCAATCTACCACCAAGAAACCTCTCCCTATCTCGTCTTGGTTCATACTTGCAAACCCTAAAACGTAGCAGAAAATCAACCCTAATTTGACCACTTTTTGGCAGGGCGTACATGCGGAATTTCCTGTCTGTTTTGTGAAGAGAAACCCTCTTTCTTCGTGTCATTCATCCTGTCAGTCATAGTGCAATTCCAAGTTCCTGTACTCTATGTCTTTACCCAAAACAACCGAGGCTCAATCTTTGAGGAAAAAGTGATTGATATCCCGGCAATGGAACCATGAAACTGGCCCGTGGGGCGGTAGGCTTTCGCTTTCATCCGAAATTCTTCACTTTAGACACACACAGAGTACTTTGCAAAGGTAACCTGTAACGGGGATTAACACCTAAGTACACACACGGCTCGGAAGCAAGAATGCTCCAAGCAAACGCCGACAACCTGTAGGCCCCAAAATTGGCGCCCCTTTCGGTATTTCTTTATACTTTGAGAGGATAAATTTACAAAGTAGAGTCCTGAGAATCCTTTGTCTAGTTGGAGTCTATATCCAACTAGACACCACTTGATTTGGCCAAATTTCGGCAACATAACAACCCCAAAACTTGCACGAAACCAATTCCCCTGCTGGAACTCACTTCCACTGGCATAAACCCTCTGATTCCTGCCCAAAAACAGTAAATCCAGCACGCTGTATTTACTTGTTTTTGCCCTATTTTCAGCCCCAAACAGTCCCCTAATTGTCCTTTGC
Source organism: Adiantum capillus-veneris (assembly GCF_014529385.1). Lineage (NCBI taxonomy): Eukaryota > Viridiplantae > Streptophyta > Polypodiopsida > Polypodiales > Pteridaceae > Adiantum > Adiantum capillus-veneris. Next base: position 123,411,053 of record NC_140950.1, on the reverse strand, counting down.
CAGTGCGGCATATTCCCAATGGTTATGGCGTCCGTATAGCTGAAAAAGAGTCAATTTTTTGCGCATACACAGCGCACCTGTACGGTGAGGTTATGACCCTCACCGGTGCCTGCTTTGGAGTAGCAATTAGCTACCCCTGTTCCTGCTTAAGGAGGCTCTTGACTCAGCACAAAAGCATGAACCCACACAGCTGTACATCAGTCAAATGAAGAGCCCTCTTGTGGGGCATCACATAACTGCACATAGGGGAGAGAGAGAGCAGTGTGTAGCGTGCAGGGCATCACTCCTAGCACCACACTGTACATGGGAGGGAAAGAAAGCACTCCATAGCTCTTAACCTGTGAGCCAGGTTCTCAATGAAGCATCCCCCCGGCATAAATAGAGCACCCCCTCTGCTGCCCTTGACTTGTAATGCAGCTGTGAACAAATAGATGCAAAAAGGGGAAGATTTCCATGGCTGCCAAAACCTGCGTATCGCTGAAAACGCAGCAAAACAGCCCTATAAACACGCATCTGATGCCTTCCAATGCTGAAAATGAGCTACTTAGACCTAGGCAAAGTCATGGGAAGCTCAAACATGGAGAGAAATGGCTGAAAATCAGTGTTAACAGCCTCCAAAACTCCTCCAGAAAGTCAGTTACGAGTTCTGTTCTCCCAAACTTCGTAAATTGACCAAAAAGTGCCACTTGGCACTCATACATGCAATTTCCCCGCATTGGGCTTCCTACTTAAAAATCTCTCAACTAGTGCATCAGTTTACTTTGCAGCATAGTAATAAAATGTTCCCCTTGTCATACCGGAGGTAATGACGCGAACACATTTCACGGCCCAAAATAGCAGTTCCTAAATTTTAGGAGATGCTTCCATTGGGCTCCAACTGGTCATCTGACCATCTATCCTCATTGGGACAGCATCCAAAGTGCAACGTGGCCCAACTGTCGGATACTTTCTGTTGGTGATCCCACCTTGACTTTATGCCTTTATTGAGTTCACTTCCTAGTATTCACCAACTTGCTAAGTGCGACGGGGAGACCTACATGACCTTGCACTGAGCCTAGACATCCTCTTACTACATGAATTCCAGTGCCGACCAATTTTCCGTCTGCGGGTGAAACTACCGTTCACATTGGCCATACAATGTCCGACCATTTGCAACTTCAAAAAGAGGGTCTCAATAATTAAACAAAAATCATTGGAAAGAAACCAACTAAGGTTAGCAGTTGCCACGTCCTCGTGACAGCAATAGCAATGCAACTCTGATTGTCGCAGAGAAGACGAGTTGTAGCAGTCAGGGGAAAAAACAACTCTCCCAGTAATCTACGTAGCCATATGTAAGGTGCAGCGGAAGTGAATGTTGATATTGCTCAAGATGAGTGCTCCGAACTGTGCTCAAGGGTTCCTTTTACTTACGGAAGGGAGAGCCTTCCGTTCCTTTAGAGAGAGTGCAATTGTAAGGTGCAGCGGAATGAATGTTGAACTTTGCTCAAGATGAGTGCTCCGAACTGTGCTCAAGGTTCCTTTTTGTTCTTATGGAAGGGAGAGCCTTCCGTTTTTAATGAGAGAGTGCAATGATCACAAACAAAGTGAATGGACACTGAGAATGGAAGTGCATGAGACTGAGAGATAGAAACAAGAATACGACACCAGAATGTTGTCAGACCCTCCTCTGAAGGCCCCACTCTCTATGGTGAGAGCGGTCTACTATTGATTGCACAAATCTCTACAATGCTTGGACTTGCCAACGATGTTAACAACGATGAGGACGACGACTAGACGAGCTGAGATCTAAAAATGCTAAGGGCTGAAATCTGCAAATCTTTATCTGCTGAATTCTGACTCTTATGTCGATGACGACGATGCGACGACGACGCGCTGAAAACGCAGATACTGAAATCTGCGTTTTCCGGGCTGAAACTGTAAACCTTGCGGAATCTGACCGTGCGGCGAGGATCTGTTGCGGGAAGGTGAGATCTGCAAGGTTCGGGAGTTGTTCTGCTGTGTCTAAGGGCTGAAAACTGAAAACGCTGATGCTTCTTGGTGTTCCGTCACGTTGAAACTGCAAAACGCTATGCTGATGCAAAAACGCTAGGGCTGACAATGGTCCTGCTGCTGCCGGTTGTCCTGCAAATGCAAAACGCTAGGCTTCTTGGTTGGTCTTGCTGTTGCCGGGTCTGATTTGCTATGCACAAAAACGCCAGGCTACCTGTGGATGAAAACGCTAGGTCCTTGCTGATGCAAAAAAGCTAGCCTTGCTGATGTGGGGGATCTTGCTGAGAAGTTGCCTGTGGAGCAAGGTGCTCCTGCTGCCTCTTCTGCCAGAAAGTGCTAGCGCTAGATTTTTATTTATACAACTTAGCAAAATTGCCCTACCTACTTTCCAACAAAAGTCACTTAAAAATAATAAGTGAAAAATGTCAAAAATAGGGAAAATGCACTGGAAAATGCTCCTGATGGGTTATGATGGAAATTTGATGATCATGCTGTGTGCAACCAAAGGATATGCATCTACTCTAAGTGATTGGTTATGCAGGGTCTGCGAACAGACTCACAAAAGTGCCAAATCACTTCCTATTCTAGACTGACTTGACTGAACTGAACCCAGGTCATGCTGTAGCTTGTCCACGGACACATAGGGTTGGATGTGTCACGTGACATCCGCTCCTTTTCAAAGTGAGGTACTGGTACCGAACTGTATGGCGTCGAGGGAGATCGCAAATAGCATCCGGAATCCTCGAAAGGACTCTTTGTCGGCCCACTCTGAGGTGTGGGTCGTACGATACTTGAACTTTATAAAGGTCTGCAATGCTTGCTTCTTTGGGCCGCGCCGAAAGCGACACAAAGTCTTCTGTGGCTCCTTCGATGCTTCAACTTCGTTTAGAGTCATGCTTCTTCCTTCTTCAAGAATCTCCTTGATTGAAAATTCCTGAAACCACTTCCAACACAAAACCATGAACATACCTATTCCATGTAAAGTGAGTGGAAAAATTCTTCTCTTCCTCAAAAGACTGTGCATGCAATGTAGATGAACAAAGAGACGGAGTGCTAACCCGTTCACCACACACACGCAAACAATGAGATCGAATATTGTCGTGCTGATCTAAATCAATCAACTGTGGCAAAACACAATGGAAATACTCATGCTTGGTGCTCATACTTTCTTGTGCTCTTTCTACAAATGTGTCATGCCAAGGAAGAAACATGGAATGTGACTTCCTTGAGTGCATACTTTTCAACATTTCATGAACAATCCGCATACATTCGTGCTCATTCATGAGCGAAACGTGCTCAACGTACAATATGGCATGCCTATGAAAAGGGATCACATAAAGACGCTAACTAGAATACACGAAACGATCACGAAAGAAACACTCGAACAATGCGTGCTAACTAATCATGCGAACACATAGTACTTCCTGTAAGGGTTCTTTGGACCTAGGCTCGAGGGCCAAGATCGGTTCGTCGTGTTTGATCAAATCTGCCTGGGGGGTGTTGTGGACCTCAACTCGAAAGCCAAGATCGATTCTTCATGATTGATCGAATATGCAATGAGGTTAGCTTCGCTAGAAAAAACATCAACTAAATCATCATCCTTGTGAACAATCACATCATTTATTTTGAAAATCATTATGCTTGTGAGAAATCACATCTTGATCGTCATGCAAATCATTATGCTTGTGAGAAATCACATCTTCATAATCATGCAAATCCTATGTGTCATGCTTTGGAGACGAAGAGACTAAGAGAATGTCCTTTTCTTGAATCTCTTGCATCTGTGCCTGCACTTCAGAAGAGAGTCGCAACATCTCTTTCATGCGTCGGTCGTTCATGGCTTTTCTTGCTAAGTTTTCGCGATCCATTTCTGCTTTTCTTTCTTTCGACGCATTCACTATCAAATTCTGTCTCTTCTTGCTTCGCGTTCTAACTTCCTGTCCATCATCATCATGTCGAAAGCTTCCATAGGAGTTAGGGCAATCCTTGTCGTAGATGGGAAAGGGGGAGGGTCGGAAAAACCTCATGGTGGGGAAATTCTTCGTCGCCTCTCTCATGCTCATCACCTCCAAGCAAAGTATCCATTCCACTTCGAGTGAAGACCATCCACTGAAGTCGTGGGTTCTTGTGGTCTTGGGTTCTTAAGTTCACGAGGAACTTGGGTTCTTGGAGGTCTTGGTTCTCGGGATTCTTGAGTTCTTGAGGTTCTTGCGGGTCTTGAGGTTCTTGAGGTTCTTGCGGTTCTTCTTTTGCTTGCAACCTGTGTTAGAGAAGGATCTTCTCTTCACCCGAGTTCTGCTCTTTTCCGCTGGTGCACCCCTTGGCAGCCTTGTGCTCACACCAAGGTTTCTTTTTCTCACCTCAGGTCGATTGGCCGGCCGCTAAATGCACGGTCCGCTCTCAATGAGTAAAAAGAGGCACAAGGGGAGGCTGGACAAGCCCTTCTTTCTTGGGTTTCCTGTCACTCTTCAAAAACACGATTAGGAATCGACACACACTTCGGTTCGTACGACCTCAACAAGCAAAAAAAATTATGTGGTTCTTTCCTTGAGTGATACAGAACACTGCCAAAGCTCTGATACCAATGTTAGGTGTTGCAGAATGAATGTTGAACTTTGCTCAAGATGAATGCTCCGTACTGTGCTCAAGGTTCCTTTTTGTTTTTATGGAAGGGAGAGCGTTCCGTTTTTAATGAGAGAGTGCAACGATCACAAACAAAGTGAATGGACACTGTGAATGGTGAGTGCATGAGACTGAGAGACAGAGAAGAGAATACAACACCAGAATGTTGTCAAACCCTCCTCCGAAGGCCCCACTCTCTATGGCGAGAGCGGTCTACTATTGATTGCACAAATCTCTACAATGCTTGGACTTGCCAACGATGTAGACGACGATGAGGACGACGACGAGACGGGCTGAAATCTGAAAATGCTAAGGGCCGAAATCTGCAAATCTTTATCTACTGAATTCTGACTCTATATCGAGGACGATGTCAATGACGATGATGCGACGACGACGCGCTGAAAACGCAAATACTGAGATCTGCGTTTTCCGGGCTGAAACTGTAAACCTTGCGGAATCTGACCGTGCGGCGAGGATCTGCTGCGGGAACATGAGATTTGCGATGTTCGAGAGTTGTTCAGTTGTGTCTAAGGGCTGAAAACTAAAAACATTGATGCTTCTTGGTGTTCCGTCGCGGTGAAACTGCAAAACGCTATGCTGATGCAAAAATGATAAGGCTGAAAATGGTCCTGCTACTGCCGGTTGTCCTGCAAATGCAAAACGCTAGGCTTCTTGGTTGGTCTTGCTGCTGCCGGGGCTGATCTGCTATGCACAAAAACACCAGGCTGCTTATGGATGAAAACGCTAGGTCCTTGCTGACGCAAAATCGCTAGCCCTGCTGATGTGGGGATCTTGCTGAGAAGTTGCCTGTGGAGCAAGGTGCTCCTGCTGCCTCTTCTGCCAGAAAGTGCTAGCGCTAGGTTTTTATTTATACAACTTAGCAAAATTGCCCTACCTACTTTCCAACAAAAGTCGCTTAAAAATAATAAGTGAAAAATGTCAAATATAGGGAAAATGCACTGGAAAATGCTCCTGATGGAATCTGATGGGTTTTGATGGAAATCTGATGATCATGTTGTGTGCAACCAGAGGATATGCATCTGCTCTAAGTGATTGGTCATGCACGATCTGCAAACAGACTAACAAAAGTGCTAGATCACTTCCTATTCTAGAGACTTGACTGAACTGAACCCTGGTCATGCTGTAGCTTGTCCACGGAGACATAGGGTTGGATGTGTCACGTGAGAGCAATGATCACAAACAAAGTAAATGATACTGTGAATGAAGGTGTTGAGACTGAGAGAAAGAGAGAGAGAAGAATACGACACCAGACGGTTCTCAAACCCTCCTCCAAGGGCCCCTCTCTCTATGGCGAGAGAGGTCTATGCTATAGATTGCACAAATCTGGTACAATGGTCTAGATAAAATGGACTGGATGATGACTATGTCAACGATGATGTCGATGACGACGATGGTGTCGTCATCGTCAAGTCCGGGATCTGCGACAAAGGTGTCGTCGTGAAGATAGGGATCTGCGATAACGATGACGATGACGAAGGTGTCGTCGTCAAGATAGGGACTTCGATGACGATGATGATGTCGACAATGACGATGGTGTCGATGACGATGGTGTCCAGGCTGAAAACTGAAAACGCTAGATGCTCTCTATGGATCTGCTATTGTGGCGGTACTACGGGGCTGATCCGCAACCGCCGAGTCCTGCAAAGGCCGAGAATGCAAAATGTTGATGTTAGGTGCAGCGGAATGAATGGTGAACTTTGCTCAAGATGAGTGCTCCAAACTGTGCTCAAGGTTCCTTTTACTTATGGAAGGGAGAGCCTTCCGTTGTTAATGAGAGAGTGCAATGGACACAAACAAAGTGAATGGACACTGTGAATGAAGGTGCATGAGACTGAGAGATAGAGAGAGAAGAGAATACGACACCAAGAAGTTGTCAAACCCTCCTCCGAAGGCCCCACTCTCTATGGCGAGAGCGGTCTACTTATGATTGCACAAATCTCTACAATGCTTGGACTTGCCGACGATGTCGATGACGATGAGGACCATGACGAAACGGGGTGAGAACTGAAATCACTAAGGGCTGAAATCTGCAAATCTTTATCTGCTGAATTCTGACTCTATGTCGATGGCGACGATGCGACGACGACGCGCTGAAAACGCAGATGCTGAAATATGTGTCCTCCGGGCTGAAACTGCAAACTTCGCGGGATCTGGCCGTGCGGTAAGGGACTGCTGCGGGAAGGTGAGATCTGCGAGGTTCGGGGGTTCTACTGCGGAGTCTGACTGCTGAAAACTGAAAACGCTGGTCCTAGGGCTCATTCCGTCGAAAAGATCTGCAAAAAAGCTAAGGTGTCTGGCAGATCCAAAAACGCTAGGGCTGATCTTTGTGCTGATGCAAAAACGCTGGGGTCTCTTGTTGTTCTGTTGTTGCTAGGGTCTGTCTGTCTCGCGGGCAAGTCAAGGCGGTAAGGATCTGCTACCACAATGGCTATGCTGCGGAGTCGTAGGGCTGAAAATTGAAAAACACTAGCAGACTTGCACCATGCAAAAACGCAAGGGCTGATCAGTCTCTGAGGGGGGGTCTTGCTGAGAAGTTGCCTATTGAGCAAGGTGCTCCTGCTGCCTCTTCTGCCAGAAAGTGCTAGCGCTAGGTTTGCTTATATACAACTTAGCAAAATTGCCCTACCTACTTTCCAACAAAAGTCACTTAATAAATAAGTGAAAAATGTCAAAAATGGGGAAAATTGGTTTAATGCTCTGGAAAATTCCCTGATGGATTCTGATAGATTCTGAGGGTAATGCTGATGATCATGCTGTGTGCAACCGAAGGGTATGCATCTAATCTAAGTGTCTGGGCATGCACGATCTGCGAACAGACTCACAAAGGTGCCAGATCACTTCCTATTCTAGACTGACTTGAATAAATTGAACCCTGGTCATGCTGTAGCTTGTCCATGGACACAAAGGGTTGGATGTGTCACGTGACAGCTGATCTGGGCTGAAATTGCAAAACGCTGGCTGTCTTGGCTGAAAATTGAAAATGCCAAGCTGATCTACTGCTGGTTGGTCAATGGGGTGAGGAACTGTAATGGGGAGTTGCGGTCCGTCGAAGCTAAGGCTGAAAATTGACAACATTGGTGGCTGTGGGCTGAAAACACTTAACTGCTGATGCTAAAAACGTTGGGTTGAACTGCTAAGAAAACGTTGAGGAGCCTAAGGGTGCCTGCCGGTCTGCTGTGCTGCCTGCCCTTTCTGTGTCCCTGCTTCTTCTGCTTTTACTGAGTGCTCGATGGGTTTCTTTTATAGATATTTAGCAATTTGCCGTACCTACTTTTCCAACAAAAGTCACTTATTAAATAATAAGTGAAAAATGTGTATTTTGGGAAAAAGGGTTCTATACTCTAAAAAATGATCATGCTGAAATGATTGTATTGTGCAAGAGAGGGTATGCAACTATGACCGACCTGGACATGCACGTCTTGCTAGAGGCTCACAAAGTGCCAGGCTAGGTCCTACGCTAAGACTGACGCTAGACTATGGCAGAAGCATGTCCATGTAGCGCAAGTGAAGTGCACACGTGACACCATATGGCCTCACAAGCAACATAGCAAGCTGCTCTGTACTCCGCCTCTGTGGAAGATAGCGCAACGGTGGGTTGCCGCTTAGTACTCCGTGAAATGGATCCCGAGCCGAGTGTGAAAACTACACCTGTAATAGAGCGCCGAGTATCTAGATTTCCTACCCAATCTGAATCGCACCAACCAAGTAAGGTGCAACCCTTGGAGCGACCATAGAACACACCATGGTCCAAGGTGCCGCTAATGTACCGTAAAGTACGCTTAACACATTGCCAATGTCGCTAACGAGGTCGTGTGTTGAAGGAGCTGAAACAAAAACTGTCTAACACATGTCTAGTCGAGAATAAGTCAGCCATACGAGGAAACCAACAACATTCCTGTACTGCTCCAGGTCAATCAGTGGGGAAGGATCGTTAAGCGATATATTCTCTCCGGGCTTAAGTGGAGTGTCAGCAGCCTGTCATCTGGAATCTCTCCAGGATAGCCTTCGCATACTTCCGCTAAGAAAAGATGTAAGGTGCAGCGGAACGAATGTTGACCCTTGCTCAAGATGAGTGCTCCGAATTGTGCTCAAGGTTCCTTTTTCTTAAGGAAGGGAGAGCCTCCCGTGCTTTTAATGAGAGAGTGCAAGTGATCACAAACAAGTGAATAGACACTGTGCGAGAAGGTGCTGAGATTGAGAGATAGAGAGAGAAGAGAATACGACACGAGGAATGTTGTAAAACCCTCCTCCAAGGGCCCCTCTCTCGATGGCGAGAGAGGTCTACGCTATTGATTGCACAAATCTGGTACAAGTGCAATTGAAGCTAAATGATGCAAATGCGGGAGACTGAATGCTTCGGGAACGACGGTGAAGATGACCTCTATCTGCTGTTGTGGACTTGAAGGCTGAAAATGCTTGATTGCTTGCTAGATCAAAACGCTAATGGCTGTTGACAGAAAATGCTGTTTCTGAGACTGTTTTGTCACTGAATTTCTGCTGCAAACACTGGTCTAGTAGTGCTGAATTACTGTTGCAAAAAACGTTGTATTGTTGGCTGTAAAACTGCTGTGGAATCGTTGTCCTGCTGGTACAGAAAACGCTGAGTAGGTTGTCCAGAAAACGCTGATCAGTAGGTCCTAAAAACGTTGCCTCTGCTGAGTCTTGCAAGTGCTACTGACTGGGGCTGCTGGCGATGAGGATGAATCAGTGTGACATGAAACGTTTCGTGGTTTCGATCGTTTCGGGGTTTCGAGGTTTTGAAACGTTTCGTTTCATAGCGTCAAAAACATGAAACAGGTTTCATAAACGACATTAAATTATATATTAATAAAATATGATAAATATGTATACAATGTAGCACACATGACTCTAGACTTTAATGTCCACAAGAGAGAGAGAGAGAGAGAGAGAGAGAGAGACGTGCTCATTGCTCAGTGCTCACTGCTTAGAAGCGACTTCAAGCGCGCACGATCAAAGAGATGTTCAGTATTGATGAAAGTTAAAACACAGCCACTAGTTTCCTAAATCATAACTGATGCATCATTGATTCATTTAGCAAAGTACTTCTATTGAACAAAGTTTCTGGAAAAAAAGCCCCAATTTTAAACGTTTCATAAAAAATGCTTGTCCGTTTCATGCGTTTCGGCAAAACGTTTCATAGGTTTCGGGGTTTCGGGGTTTCGTCTGCATGAAACGCGTTTTTATGTCACACTGGGATGAATGCTGAAAACGCCAGGGGGTTGGAGTTGGAAACGTTGGATATGTTGCTGAAAACGCCGGGGGGTGGGAGTTGGTTCTTGCTTGAGAGGAGGAGAGAGTACCCTGCTGCAAATGAACTGCCTAATGCACTTCTCCTCTTATGCAAGAGTAGCCTAGCCCTAGGTTGCTTATATATAACTTTAGCCAAATTGCCCTATCCAATTCCCAACAAAAGTGACTTAAAATAATAAGTGAAGAATGTCAAAAATAGGGAAAATAGGTTTAATGCAAAGGAAAATGCTCCTGATGGATTCTAATGGTAGTGTTGATGATCATATTGTGTGCAACCAGAGGATATGCATCTACTCTATGTCACGTGACACATCCAACCCTATGTGTCCGTGGACAAGCTACAGCATGGGTTTAGTTAGTCCAGTCAAGTCTAGATTTAGAAGTGATATGGCACTTTTGTAAGTCTATTCGTAGACCGTGCATGACCAGTCACTTAGTGTAGATGCATATCCTCTGGTTGCACACAGCATGATCATCAGTATTCCCTTCAATATCCATCAGATTCAGTCAGGGGTATTTTCCAATACATTTAGCCTATTTTACCTATTTTTGGCATTTTTCATTTATTATTTTTAAGTGACTTTCCAACAAAAGTAGGTAGGAAAATTTTGCTAAGAAAATATATAAGCAAAACCAAGTTAGCACTTTCTGGCAGAAGAGGCAGCAGGAGCACCGCTCAACAAGCAACTTCTCAGCAGAACCTTGGTGGACTTCCCTCCAAGCAAGAAACCACAGCCTTGGCGTTTTCCTCATCAAGGCATCATCGCAGAAGACCCACAGCCCCTAGCGTTTCTTGATCCACTATCATCTCCAAGAAACCTCTCAGCCTAGCGTTTTTGCTTCACCATCCATCGCCAACAGAAACCAGCTTTGCTAGCGTTTTTTATCATCAGCTCCATTGGCGTTTTTGGATTTCGGCAACAGATTAAGACCGGCAATATTCAGCTAAAGTGTAGCAGATTCAGCCCGGTAAAGACCTCAGTTTTCAGCCATGAAGAACCTCAGTTTTCAGCCCTAAACCTGCAGATTTTCAGCGTCAAAGACCCACAGAAAAGAGCCCCCGAATCAGCGTTTTTGACTCAGTTGCAGATTTCACCCCATAGCGTTTTTGGACAGCAGCAGAAAGATTGCAGATTTCAGCCCTTAGGTCGACTTCGTCATCACCGTCGTCGTCATCGACATAGCCTAGACTTGCATCAGTCTCATGCATACCATTTGTACCAGATTGTGCAATTATAAGTAGACCACTCTCGCCGACGAGAGTGGGGCCTTCGAAGGAGGGTTTTACAATGTCTCTGGTGTCGTATCTCTCTTCTCTCTCTATCTCTCAGTCTCATACACTTGCACGCACAGTGTCCATTCACTTTGTTTGTGATCATAACATTCTCTCATTAAGAACGGAAGGCTCTACCTTCCATAAGAACAAAAGGAACCTTGAGCACAGTTCAGAGCACTCATCTTGAGCAAAGCGCAAACAATCATTCCATTGCACCTAACATTGGTATCAGAGCTTTGGCAGTGTTTTGTATCACTCAAGGAAAGAACAACAAGAATTTTTTTTGCTTGTTGAGGTCGCACGAACCCAAGTTCGCTTGGGCGTGTCAATACCTTCTCGTGTTTTGTTGAAGAGTGACAGGAATCCCAAGAAGAAGGGCTTGTCTAGCCTCCCCTTGTGTCTCTTTTCACTCATTGAGAGCGGACCGTGCACTTAGCGGCCGGCCAATCGACGTGAGGTGGAAAAAAGCAACCTTGGTGTGAGCGCAAGGCCGCCAAGGGGTGCGCCCACAAAAAGGAGTAGAACTCGGGTGAAGAGAAGATCCTTCTCAAACGCGATTTGCAAGCGAAAGGAAAAAGAACCCAAGACCCCCAAGAACCCAAGAACCCAAGACCACAAGAACCCACAACTTCAGAATGGTCATCACTCGAAGCGAAATGGATACTTCGCTTGGAGGTGATGAGCATGAGAGAGGCGAAGAAGAATTTTCCCCCACAGGAGGTTTTTCCGACCCTTCCCCATCTATGTCAAGGATTGCACTAACTCCTATGGAGGCTTTCGACAAGAGGATGATGGACAGGAAGTTAGAAAGCGAAGAAAGAATAGCAGCCATAGAGCGCAAATACCAAGAAAGAATGACAACCATAGCGCGTGAGAGCGAGCAAGCACGCTTGGAAGCCAAAGCAAGAGAAGCAAAATTTGATCGCGAGAACAAAGAAAGAGAAGCAAGATTTGTTCGCGAGAACAAAGCAAGCATGCAAGAGTTCTTGCGACTCTTTTCTCAAGCTCAGGCACAGATGCAAGAGATTCGGAAAAAGGAGACTCTCTCAGTCTCTTCTTCTCCAAAGCATGACACACAGGATTTGCATGATTGTGTGAAGCATGATGATGATTTGATTGACAATGACTTGCATGATGTTTTGATTGACAATGATAAGCACAATGATTTGCATGATGATAAGCATGATGATTTGAATGATTTGCATAATGATTTGGATGACAATGACAAGCATGATGATTTGCATGATCAAGATGTGATTTCTCACAAGCATCATGAGTTGCATGATGATGATGTGATTGTTCACAAGGATGATGTGTTAGTGGATGCTTTTTCTAGCGAAGCTAACCTCGTTGTAGATTCGATCATTCAGGAAGAGTCGATCTTGGCTCTTGCGCCTACGTCCAAAGAACCCTCACAAGAAGTATTATGTGTTCGCATGATTGATACGCACGCATTGTTCGAATGTTTCATTCGTGATCGTTTCCTGTATTTTAGTCAGCATCTTTATGTGATCCCTTTTACTAAGCATGACATATTGTATGTTGAGCACGTTTCTCTCATGGATGAGCACGAATGTATGCAGATTGTTCATGAAAAGCTGAAAAGTATGCATGTAAGGAAGTCACATTCAATGTCTCTTCCTTGGCCTGACACATTTGCAGGAAGAGCACATGAAAGTATGAGCACCAAGCATGGGCATTTCCATTGTGAATTGCCACAGTTGATTGATTTGGATCAGAATGACAAGATTCAATCTCATTGTTTGCGTATGTGTGGTGAACGGTTTGGCACTCCGTCTCTTTGTTCATCTACATTGCATGCACAGTCTTTGAGGAAGACAAGATTTTTTCCACTCACTTTACATGGAATAGGTATGTTCATGGTTTTGTGTTCGAAATGGTTTCACGAATTTTCAGCCATGGAGATTCTTGAAGAAGAAAGAAGTAGACTCTCAACGAACTTGAAGCATCAAAGGAGCCACAAAAGACTTTGTGTCGCTTTTGGCGCGGCCCAGAGAAGCAAGCGTTGCAGACCTTTATGAAGTTCAAGTATCGCACGACCCACACATCAGAGTGGGCCGGCAAACAGTCCCTTCCAAGATTCCGGATGCTGTTGCCGATCTCCCTCAACGCCATACAGTTCGGTACCAGTACCTCACTTTGAAAAGGAAAGGATGTCACGCGACACATCCAACCCTATGTGTCCGTGGACAAGCTACAGCATGATCACGGTTCAGTCAGTCCAATCAAGTCTAGATTTAGAAGTGATCTGGCACTTTTGTGAGTCTATTCGTAGACCGTGCATGCCCAGTCACTTAGTGTAGATGCATATCCTCTGGTTGCACACAGCATGATCATCAGTATTCCCTTCAAAATCCATCAAATTCAATCAGGGAATTTTCCAGTACATTTAGCCTATTTTACCTATTTTTGGCATTTTTCATTTATTATTTTTAAGTGACTTTCCAACAAAAGTAGGTAGGACAATTTTGCTAAGAAAATATATAAGCAAACCCAAGTTAGCACTTTCTGGCAGAAGAGGCAATAGGAGCACCGCTCAACAGGCAACTTCTCAGCAGAACCTTGGTGGACTTCCCTCCAAGCAAGAAACCACAGCCTTGGCGTTTTCCTCATCAAGGCATCATCGCAGAAGACCCACAGCCCCTAGCGTTGCTTGATCCAGTATCATCTCCAAGAAACCTCTCAACCTAGCGTTTTTGCTTCACCATCCATCGCCAACAGAAACCAGCTTTGCTAGCGTTTTTTATCATCAGCTCCATTGGCGTTTTTGGATTTCAGCAGCAGATTAAGACCGGCAATATTCACCTAAAGTGTAGCAGATTCAGCCCGGTAAAGACCTCAGTTTTCAGCCCTAAACCTGCAGATTTTCAATGTCAAAGACCCACAGAAAAGAGCCCCCGAATCAGCGTTTTTGACTCAGTCGCAGATTTCACCCCATAGCGTTTTTGGACAACAGCAGAAAGATTGCAGATTTCAACCCTTAGGTCCACTTCGTCATCACCGTCGTCATCATCTACATAGCTGTCACAAAGTGATGACGTGGCGGACAGCAAAAACCCTAATTTCTGCCAGAAACCCTAAAATTCCTGCAAACCCTAATTTTTGCCAAAAACCCTAAATTCCGAAAATCGCGCAGGCGGGTTATTAAAATTAAAAAAAAATGGAAAATGATGAGCGACGCGAATTTTGCTTTTGCTTTTTTTTTATAAAAAAAAGAGAAAAGACTCTCTAAGAGAGAGGGAGAACTGATGCTTTTGATTTTAAAAGCTTTTGGGGCTCTGCTTTTGGGCATCCCTTGTAACCTTTAAATTAGTGGTGAGGGCCTCACTTCTCAGAGCATCTGGACGCAGAGTCTGAGAGTGAAACCCTAACCGCTCTCTTGTACTTTGATGATTGATTAATATAAAAAGAAATACCGAAAGGGGCGCCAGTCTCTGGGGCCAATATCTCTAGCCACGAAACTCTGCCGGGCCAGTGCAAATCTATTGTGATCTCTGAATTGTTTTGAAGTGGTTATTTGGTGCTGTCGCGGTTGATTCTTGACTTGGAGTGTCCAAGTCTGTTACAGTGGTATCAGAGCACGGCCGATTTCTCTTCTACGGGAAATCCAATCCCCGAAATTTTTTTCCGCGGCACCTATGGCTTCAGGCAATGATCAGTCGACTCCCTCTGCATCTGGAGATGCGGGCTGGGATCACAACGAAGATTCAAGCAGAGTATGGCCCGCCTTGGCCTACTTAAGCGGAGCGGCAAGAGATAGAGCGTCGCCAGTTGATCGGCGATGCAACAAAGATAATGCTCAATTTTGCCAAGGACCCGTAGATGGAAAAATATATGAACCAGACCTCTTTGGAAGAGGTACAGACGAAGTGGCAGAGAACCACAACACCACTCCCGAAACCTGCTCTCAAGAAACCTTTTGCCTCCAAGAAATATACGGAGAAGGAACTGGAGAACGTGGTTGAGGCACGGATTGCTCAGCTTTTCGATGTGCAAAAGAAAGGCAAAAAGCACGGCAAAAAGCAGAACAAAGGTACTAACTTCCCGGGATATTTGGGTCGTCAGTCGACATTCGACAAAGCAAAGAAACTGAAGAAGCGTGTCAAGTTTGAAGGCCTACCCAGTTCTTCTTCTTCTTCTGACAGTTCTTCTAGCTCTTCAGACTCGAGCGAAGAAGACAGGAAAAGCAAAAAGCGAAGCAAGAAACAACGCTTCGGAAAGGGCAAGAAAAAGGCAAGGAAATCTAGGTCTCGCCCAGTGAGTGACACTTCTACAGAGGACTCGTCTACGGACAGTTCAGACTCTGACAACGGAAACTTTTATGCAAACAAGAGGAATTTTTACAAAGCCAACCAGTATGACTTTCTCGAAGATAAAAGCAAGAAAGTCCGAGAGTTTAAGGAAGGTGGCCAAGCACTTAAGTTTGATACTTTTTCGGGATACTCCGATGCTTCAAAGGCTTTGTCTTTTATACAGAAGTTTGACATCGCTTTCGCGGGAGGACGCTATTCAGAGCACTCCAAGATTCGGAGAGCTGCCTCTTACTTTAAGGGGAATGCTCGTACTTCGTGGTCCACGCTTCTATTAAGCAAGACTGTGCCAGTTACATGGCTGAAATTCAAGAGGCTTTTTATTTCTTCTTGCTTGACTCAAGAGTTTGAGCGAGATATATGAGCTGCTTGGAACCATCTTCGGATGACCAAGAAAGATACAATCAATGCTTATTACGAAAGATTTTGGAGCTTTTTTCTACCCGCCTCTTCATTCAAGAAGATCTCGTTCAGAGAACAGATTGAGCGGTTTACCTTGGGTCTACCTACAGAGATCCGAGATCACTGCTTGGAACAGAAGTCAGCTTCTATTCAGGAGTTGATGAGTCATGCGAAGCGGAGCTTTGCCATTCACTCTGGCAGTTTGACCTACCCCACAGATGAGGCCATGACACAACGAGCCGAACAGACTTCTGGGAATGAAAGTAGAATGAAAAAGAGCAACCGAGAGAAAAGAAAAAGGATGCACGACCCAAGCTTACTCCTGAGGAGAGAGCGCGCTTCATCAGAGAGGGGAAGTGCTTTGGATGCGGGGAACATGGACATATTTCCGCGAAGTGCCCTGATACGGCACAGAAAGAACAGCATGATAAAAACGACGACAGGTCTGAGAGTTCGAGAGCAGCTGACGAATGTGGCAGAAAAGGCAGATAGAAAAGCAAAACTGGTACCACATGGCGTGGGACCTACACCGAATCTAATGAATGAAAGTACAAACTTTGCCGCTTTTTTTTGGGGCAAAGTGAAGGATCAGGAAGCTCTTTTGAAGGAGCCAAGGCCAACTTCTTTTCACTTGGAATTGGCGGCTCGATTTGGAACTACGCCCGACAGACTGACGCCGCAGGCGGAGGTAGTTCAACTGGCACCCGGATGGGATGTTGCCATTACACCGAGCATTGGCAAACTTCGTTTGCAATGACAGGGGTGTTCAAGGCACGCGAGTGACGTTCTACTCGGGATCCCTTGGTACCACAAGAACTACGCCGTGGTTGACTACCGGGCCGAGAAAGCGACTTTGATAAATGAAGGGCTTAGAGATTGTACTTGATGAACTTCAGTTTTCTTACTCATTCTTTTGGGAGAACTGAACGATGGATAAAGGTTGAATATGTTTTGACCTGAAGAAAAGAACGCCAAGATTTTTTTTCTCCACGCTCATGCCGATTGCTTTTGAGAGGGCCTGAAAATCATACCATTGATCTGATATCTGGAAGCACGCCACCGAATCGGCCACCTTATCGTGTGAGCCGAGTACAGAATGAAAAGATTATGAACTCAATGAAAGACCTCTTGGAAAAGGGTCTTGTCCAGCCTAGTACTTCACCGTATTGCTCTCCAGTGTTGTTGGTTTTGAAGAAAGACGGATCTTGGAGAATGTGCATCAATTATAGCACTCTCAACGAAATCACCATCAAGAACAGATTTCCAATTCCTAGGATCGATGATATACTCGACAGGTTACAGGGATCCTCGTGCTTTAGCAGGATTGACTTGAAGAGTGGATATCATCAGATCAGGATAGCGCAAGGAGATGTCTACAAGACAGCTTTTCGGACGACTTTTGGGTTATTTGAGTTTTTGGTGATGCCTTTTGGCTTAACCAATGCTCCTGCGACATTTAACCGTATGATGGACAGGATTTTTCGAGAGTACACGCTATTTGTTGGCACTTTCTTTGAGAACATCATTGTTTTCTCCAAGAATAAGGCAGAACACAGAGATCATCTGCTTCAAGTCTTTCAGGCATTACGAGATCACACGTTAGTGATTAATGCAAAGAGAAGTGAATTTTTCCTACTAGAGATACACTTTTTGGGACACATTGTGTCAGCAGCAGGAGTGCGAATGGACCCGGCCAAGATAGAGACTATCCGTGATTGGCCCGATTTGAGGAATGTCCATGAAGTTAGAAGCTTCTTGGGACTGTATTCGTACTACAGGCGGTTCATACGAAAGTTTGCATAGGTTGCTTCCCCGTTGCATACCTTGACATAGAAAGGAGTACCTTTTTCGTGGGGACCCACAGAGGTGACTGCCTTTCCGACATTGAAAGAGAAATTGACTACGGGACCTATTTTGACTTTGCCGGAATTGCAGAAGTCATTTGAAGTATATTGTGATGCTTGTGGTCGTAGTCTGGGTGCGGTCTTGCTGCAAGAAGGCCATGTCATAGCTTACGAGAGCCGTTTGTTCTCTAGGCCGGAGATGGCAGCACAGATCTATGGAAAAGAGCTTTTGGCGGTTATCCATTCTCTTACTCAGTGGCGGCATTACCTACTCGGAGCGGATTTTATTGTCTTTACAAACCATCAGAGTTTGCGCTACTTCTTGTCACAGAAGCAGCTTTCGGAAAAGCAGATCGGAAAAGCAAATGCGGTGGGTGAACATCTTGTCACAGTTCCACTTCCAGATTGTCCATGTGCACGGACAAAAGAATGTGGTGGCAGATGCTTTGTCTCGGAAACCGTTGGTTCTGGCTATTTCCGCGATACATCATAGGAGCTTCGAGGATATGGTCGATCAGTATGCCACAGATACAGGTTTTGTTGATATTTTCACACGGATACGGGATGGGGAGACAGTAGCTGGATACACCCTTCGGGAAGGCTACTTGATGAAAAAGACTATGTTGTGAGTTACACAGCCGTTGAGGGAAAAGGTTATCACTGATTGCCACTGTCCACCTTTTACGGGTCACCGCGGCATTGCTACCACCATGAAAGGGGTAGAGAGAGATTTCTTTTGGCGGAGACTGAAGAAGGATGTGGAAGAGTTTGTTCGCAGTTTCTTGGTATGCCAGAAGGTCAAGTTTGACAGGCATAAGGCACAGGGATTGTTACAGCCTTTACCCATACCCACCCGCCCCTAGGAAAATATTGAAATGGATTTCATTTTTTTTTCTCTCCCGAGAATACAGAATGATCACGATGATTTTCCAATTACATGGCACGCCTGAGACGATTGTCTCCGACAGAGACCCCAGATTTATGAGTTTGTTTTGGAAGGAAATTTGGGAGAACATTGGCACGCGGTTGCAGTTCTCGTCATCGTTCCACTTGCAGACTGACACGCAATCTGAGATTGCCAATTGAGTGATTTTAGATTTATTGAAGTCTTGTATCTCGCATCAGAAGACTCAATGGGAAAAGAACTTACCTTTGGTGGAATTTGCCTACAATAACACGATACACTCTTCGACGGGGAAGACGCCATGAGAGATTGTTGAAACTGCTGCGAAGGTTCCATCCTTCTTGAGCACGAAAGATTAGAAATTTGAAGCGGATGAATATTCGCGAGATTTGGATACGGCTTTTGCCAAGGTTCGCGAGACTTTACAGAAGTCTCAAGAACGACAGAAAAAGGCAGCGGATCGCCATCGTCGCGACTGGAAACTGAAGAAGGATGATTGGGTGCTCTTACTTTTGAGAAGGCACGCCTAAGAAAGAAAAAGGGAAAGGAGAGGCTTTTTCCAAAGCTTAGTATGTGATACTACGGACCTTTCCAGATTACTGAAAAGATAAATGAAGTCTCCTTCCGACTGAAACTGCCAGATACTTGGAGGATTCACAATGCATTTCATGTGAATCTCTTGAAACCTTTTAAAGGTGATGTGCCGGATGATGGGGAGCCTGATGAGCAACCCGAAGTGGAAGAAAACGAGGAGATCCTTGTTCCTGAACAGATTTTGGCACATAAGGATACGAAGAATAAGGGTAAAGTCCGAAGGCGATTCTTGGTTAAGTTCAAGAATTATCCTGCACTTGATGCGAAGTGGATGGAGGAGGAGGACCTAGCAGATACTCCTCAGAGTGTGAAACTTTACCTCGATGCTTTTGGTTTAGCATAGTTTACTCCAAATGGAACCCAGAATTCGGCTTGGCCGAAGATCTGGTGCAGTGGGATGCACAAGAGGGGAGTTACTCCACTCCTTTGTCAACAGATGCCTCGATTTTGATACTAAAGTCACTGATGTCTCTTTGAGCTTCACGGATACTGAGAGCTGACAGTATTCTGTTGGATGACTTTATGAAATGGAATTCCTGATTATGATACTGATTTGTTCTTGACTTCTTGTGAGTGCAGGAACTGATAGACGAAATGAGTGCAGCATTTTGGTCTACTTGATCTCGAATAGACATGGTTGCAATAGGGGTTAGTCAATCGGACATCGATGAGGTCCCGATTGGACCTAGATGTGATTGCTAGCTACATTGCCGATAAATCATGGTCTAAGATCCGAATGAATGTTGAATGTCATGTGATGTCCTGTGATGTCGTGTGATGTGACTGTCCATTTTGTACATGTGCTAGATGTGTGTTCCTAGTACGTAGGTACTAACAGTCAGTGTCTGCTAAGACGGTTTATGGCTTTTGTCGGTTTTGCAGGCGTAATCGCGGTCGATTACAATGCTTTCAAGAGGGGGGGTATGTCACAAAGTGATGACGTGGCGGACAGGAGAAACCTTAATTTCTGCCAGAAACCCTAAAATTCTTGCAAACCCTAATTTTTGCCAAAAACCCTAAATTCCGAAAATCGCGGAGGCGGATCATTATTATTATTAAAAAAAAAAAAAATTTGGAAAATGATGAGCGACGCGAATTTTGCTTTTGTTTTTTTTTTATAAAAAAAAGAGAAAAGACTCTCTAAGAGAGAGGGAGAACTGATGCTTTTGATTTTAAAAGCTTTTGGGGCTCTGCTTTTGGGCATCCCTTGTAACCTTTAAATTAGTGGTGAGGGCCTCACTTCTCAGAGCATCTGGACGCAGAGTCTGAGAGTGAAACCCTAACCGCTCTCTTGTACTTTGATGATTGATTAATATAAAAAGAAATACCGAAAGGGGCGCCAGTCTTTGGGGCCAATATCTCTAGGCACGGAACTCCGCCGGGCCAGTGCAAATCTATTGCGATCTGTGAATTGTTTTGAAGTGGTTATTTGGGGCTGTCGCGGTTGATTCTTGACTTGGAGTGTCCAAGTCTGTTACAATAGCCTAGACTTGCATCAGTCTCATGCATACCATTTGTACCAGATTGTGCAATTATAAGTAGACCACTCTCGCCGACGAGAGTGGGGCCTTCGGAGGAGGGTTTTACAACGTCTCTAGTGTCGTATCTCTCTTCTCTCTCTATCTCTCAGTCTCATACACTTGCACGCACAGTGTCCATTCACTTTGTTTGTGATCATAGCATTCTCTCATTAAGAACAGAATGCTCTACCTTCCATAAGAACAAAAGGAACCTTGAGCACAGTTCGGAGCACTCATCTTGAGCAAAGCGCAAACAATCATTCCGCTGCACCTAACACTCTAAGTGTTTGGTCATGCACGGTCTGCAAACAGACACACAAAAATGTTAGATCACTTCCTATTCTAGACTGACTTGACTGAATTGAACCCTGGTCATACTGTAGCTTGTCCACGGACACATAGGGTTGGATGTGTCACGTGAAAAAAGAAGATGTCGTCTGGTGTCTGAAAAATCTCAAATCCAAGAAAATAGTGAAGAAGCCCAAGATCAGTCATCTCGAAACGCGTCTCCACAGCTTTTATGATCGACTTGATCTTGTTGGTCGTGAGCCTGTGAAAATGAGATGTCCACATAGACAATCACTATCGCCACCAAAGAGTCATCAGAGACAACATAACAATTGGAATCTGATGAGGTATGCCGTAACCCTAGCTTCACGAGAAACTAGTCGAGTGTGAAGTACCACTGTAGCTAGCCTGCTTCAACCCATGCAATGCTTTCCACAATTGATAGACCTAATTCTCCTTCCCTGGTATACGAAACCCAAGAGTTTGCTCCACATAAACTTCTTTATCCAAATCTCCATTCAGAAAAGCACTTTGACATCCATCTAGAAGATAGGCCAACCAAAGTTGGCTGCGAGAGCAAACATTGTGCGTATCGTAGTCATGCGAACGGTGGGAGCAAAGGTCTCGTCAAAGTCCACGCCTAGTCGCTGTGTGAAACCCCGAGCAACAAGTTTGGCCTTGTGTTTGTCAAGGGAACCATTGGCCTTGTACTTTGTCTTGAAAATCCATTTCGTAGAAACCACCTTCCACTTGTTGGGCCTGGGAACCAAAGTCAAGGTTTTATTATGCTCGATAGTGTCCAGCTCTATCTGCATGGCACGCTTCCAGCAATCATGTTGGAGTGCTTCCTCCACCAAGGAAGGCTCAACTGTGAAGCCTGAATCTATGACATGAGTGCAAAGTTCACGAACTCTACACCGTCATAAACTTGCCTCTGCTTGAGGCATGCAAAACGTCGAGGCTGTCTAGGGTTTGGCGAGTCTGGTAACTTCGTGACTCCAAAGGAAGAAACCATAGAGTAGAGAAAACCAAGTATTAACTTCTCCTTGCAAAGTGGGACCGCCTTTACCGGAGGAGAACTATCATCCACACCAGAATTGGAATCTGACATGGCATCATCGGGTGAAGTAACTGGTTGCGGTGTAGAGGGTATAGGGACAAGGATAGGGGTAGGATAAGGTGTAGGAGGTGGACGAGGAGGAGGTAGGGAAGGTATAGGCTTGGATGATGCCCCCTCTCCAAGTGTGTTGAAAAGCTCCATGAAAGTCGCATCACGGCTAACTGTCATGGTCTTACCGTCAGGATCATAAAGCCGGGATCCATCACTCTCGTGAAAGCCCAGGAAGATGAGCTTCTTCGCCTTGAAGTCTAACTTCTGTCGCTTCTGCTTTGGCACATGGACAAAGGCCAAACACCCAAAAACTCGAAAGTGTGAGACCGAGGGCTTACGCTGTAGTAAGCCTAATAAGGAGTCATGTCCTGCAACGCATGGGTAGAACGATTTTGGATGTAAACCGCCGTGTTGCACGCCTCTGCCCAATAAACCCAAGGCAAAGAAGCATGTGCAAGCATCGCACGAGCTATCCTCACAATAGTCCGGTTCTTCCGCTCAACAACTCCATTCTGGAAAGGAGTGTAGGGAGTAGTCAGCTGGTGTTGAATGCCCTCTGACTTGCACCACTGTACAAAGTCCTTCAAGGTGAATACCCCTTCTGTCTAAGCGAATACATTTGACATGCAAGTCCTTTTGTCACGTGACACATATAACCCTATGTGTTCGTGGACAAGCTACACCACAGCAGGGTTCAGTCAGTCCAATCAAGTCTAGATTAGAAGTGATCTGGCACTTTTGTGAGTCTTCGTATACCGTGCATGCCCAGTCACTTAGCCTAGATGCATATCCTCCGGTTGCACACAGCATGATCATCGGAATTCCCATCAGAATCCATTCGCATCAGTTAGGGGAATTTTCCAGTGCATTTAGCCTATTTTCCTATTTATTGGTTATTTTCACTTAATATTTTTAAGTGACTTTCCAACAAAAGTAGGTAGAGCAATTTTGCTAAGTTAATATATAAGCAAACCCAAGTTAGCACTTTCTGGCAGAAGAGGCAGCAGGAGCACCTTGCTCAACAGGAAACTTCTCAGCAAGACCAACCCCCGCGACTACTCTAGCGTTTTCCCCACAGAAGACCTAGTGTTTTTGCATCAGATCAGCCTTGGCGATTTGTGCACAACAGATCAGCCCTGGCGTCATCACAACACAACAGATCAGCCTAGCGTTTTTGCATTTGCAGAACCCCGGCGACAGAAGGACCAATTTCAGCCCCTGGCGTTTTTGGATTTCAGCAGCAAATTAAGACCGGCAATATTCACCTAAAGTGTAGCAGATCCAGCCCGTAAAGACCATCAGTTTTCAGCCTATGCACAGTAGCCGATCACCCCCAAAGAGGTTGCAGATTGTTCCCCCATTTCCAACCATCAAAACGCAGCCAAAACAGTCCATTTTCAGCCTTGAAACAGTCCAAGAAATTCAGCATCTAGAAGATCTCAGATTTTAGCCCAAGTCGCCGTCGTCATCACCGTCGTCGTCATCGGCATAGTCCCATTGCATATGCATTGTACACCGCCGATGAGAGTGGGGCCTTCGGAGGAGGGTTTTACAAACTCTCGGGTGTCGTATCTCTTCTCTCTCCTTCTCTCAGTCTCATTCACTTGCACGCACAATATCCACTCACTTTGTTCGTGATCATAGTACTCTCCATAAGACGGAAAGCTCTCTCCTTCCCTAAGAACTAAAAAGGAACCTTGAGCAATAAAGATCACTAACCTTGAGAAAATACAACATTCATTCCGCTGCACCGAACACCTTTTCCTTTTTGACCATCGGGAGTCTTCTTCTCTATGGCAATGCACGATTTGGACATCTATGCTATCAGCAACTTCAACAAGCTGCTAGGACCTCTATGGTGGAGGGTTTACCAATGATACGCTGCTTATCATGCGTATGCGAGGCTTGCCAGATGGGCAAGCAACACAGGGTTGCCTTTCCGAAGCAGGCATCCAACAAAGCTTCGGCACCACTCAAACTTGTTCACATTGATCTATGTGGCCCGATGAGCACTCCTTCATTTTCTGGCTCACAGTTTTTGCTTGTGCTTGTGGATGATTTCAGCAGGTACACTTGCTTCGTTCTTAAAGCTCGAGTCAGAGGCTTTCAATTTCATTTGAAATGTAAGGAACGTAAAGCGCCTCCACTGAAATGAACTTCGGGTCCGAGGTAGAACGGAAGAGGGTAATCTGGCCTGTGCCAGACACTGGAATCTCATGGTTCTCACCCATAGTGACGGTCTGCACATGAGTCTCCCTGAGAGAGCTAAACCAAGACGATTGGGGAGTCATGTGAGTGGTGGCTCCACTGTCAACAACCCAAGGACCTAACTACGATGTAGCAAGAGCATGGTTCGTCGTCGCGACAAAAGCGGTCCCCGCCATCTTGTGAGAGGCTACAACTGCAGTTGAGGCTGTCTGTTTCTCTTTGTTGGCCTCTTCTCGCTTCTTCTATCTACATTCTCATTCTTTGTGCCCTTTCTTGTGACAGTGGTAACATTCGATGTCCTTGTTCTTTTTCTTCTTCTTACCTTTACCTTTCTTGTTGCCTCCTTGAGCTATCAAAGCTCCTTCTCCATCAACAGCACCTCCGGCTCTGAATGTGGAGTGCCCCTCGATCTGTCCGAGGGAAGGGAGAATCTCGCCCCAGGTGGGAAAAGAGGTACGTCCAGATGTCAGCAAACTTTCAAAGTAGGGATGAAAGCCTAGGGGAAGCTTGAATAGTAAGAGGCCAGCCATGCCTACTGAGGTGATGTCGCCTCTGGAGTGCCCCTCTCAAAGCTCCTTCTCCATCAACAGCACCTCCGGCTCTAAATGTGGAGTGCCCCTCGATCTGTCCGACGGAAGGGAGAATCTCGTCTCAGGTGGGAAAAGAGGTACGTCCAGATGTCAGCAAACTTTCAAAGTAGGGATGAAAGCCTAGGGAAGCTTGAATAGTAAGAGGCCATCCATGCCTGCCGAGGTGATGTCGCCTCTGGCAGAGACAAGGTTGTCCCAGAGTTCCCGCATCCGACGGGTCAACCCATCGAGTGAGTTGAAATCCTTGAACTGAACATTGTACAACTCCCGTTCAAGTGTGATCTGTCTGGCAAACGAGGTCTCCTTAAACCGGTCAAGAATCTGTCTCCACAATGGATATGCATGCTCCTCTTTGGAAACTTCCTTCGTGATGCGGTCCGAGAGGTTCATCATAAGAAAGGTGAAGACTCGTATGTCCCAATCCACCCACTCGTCGATCTAGGCCTGAGTGGTGGTGGGAAGGGTAGGCTTGGTAGCCGAATGGGTGAAATCATTCAACCATTCCCAAAGTCGATGGTAGGCAATGATGTGCGGACTCGTGTCCTCCCAACAGAATAGTTATGTAAATCCAACTTCTTCTCCTCAGCAAACTAGGTGAGGGCATAGTTGTTGAATGTTGCATTGCCGACATAGTCGCAGAAGTGGAAGTGGAAGTGGCCGTAGTCGCAGAAGACGTGGTGGCCCCCTTCTAGGACTATTGTTGTTGTCCCTTTTGCTTCGGAGTCGACATGTCGCATGCTCAACGAGTAGTCCCAGAGGTAGATCGATAAGATTGCAAGTCGCCGACGAGGGTACCGTCTCCAATGTTGTAGCAGTCCAAAATAAACGCTAAGACAACCACCCGATGGTGTCCTGACGAGCAAGGGAGTGATCAACCGCACAAAAGGCAAAAAATCAGCCTGCTGTCTGCCCAAAAAAAGTTGCAAAGGGTGCTAAAAACATTGCTATAACAAAGATTTCAGCGTGGCTGTACGCCACCGATCGGTAGGGGAGCGTCGCAGAGTGTCAAAGGAGGGGGTTCTCGCACTTCTCAACCGTTGAGGGGCTAAAAACAGAGAAAAAAACAGCAAGTGATCAATGCCAAAACGGTGCCAATTTCGGGGGATACCTGACGATGGATGTAGATCTGCAAGTTCCTGGCAATAGTAGACTCTCCAGGCAAGTGAAGGCCGCTCCCTCATGTGCACAAGGGCAGTGTTTTGCAGAAAACGCAGCAAGTCACCAAAAACGCAAATCTGCCAGCAAAAACGTAGAGCTGATCTAGTGCAACATGTGGCTGAGGAGGAAGCACTGACTGTAGGGGATGCAGATCAAGGTCGCAAGAGCAAAAACGCTAGGCGAAATTGCAAAAACATTGATGTTTGCAAAAACGCTAGGCTGTTGTGCAACTTTCCCGCGACGAAACTTTGCAGAAGTGCTAGCGCTAGCCTTGGTTGCTGAGATCAATGCTTGCTTCACTTGCTGGCGATTGATACCATGTGAGAGTGAGCAACGGAGAGGGTGTGAGCCACGCGCGCCGAAAATGCGAGAGAGAGAGAGAGAGGGAGAGAGAGAGAGAGAGAGAACACAAGTGCTCTGCAATGATGATCTCAATACACAATGTATGACTACAAGACCCTAACCATTTGATTTATAGAATGTTTCAAGACATTTCCATTTTGTGACTAATCTGTCACAAACTGCTAATGTCTCAAGCCACTCAAGACTCTGCACGTTAGGGCTCTCCGTTGGCCGACCTGCAAATCACGGCCGAGGGGCCTAAACCCTAAGAGCGACAACAACTAAAGAAGCTTTACCAACCTACACGTCCTAGCCGAGTGGGCCTAATTTTTAAAAAATTTCCTAACCAACTTATGAGGTTCCCATTCGATGAGGCCTATACTAAAATAAAACAAGACCCACTCCTACACACTAAAGTTTGTGTAGAAGATGGTGACATGGCACTTGTACGGACGCCCGCAATTTGCGCTGTCAGTGCCACATGGCAGGCTGTACGGACTTCCACAAATTGCGTTGCAACATGTCCCCGTGGCATATGTACCAAAAATCCCTGTTTTACGTTGCTAAGCTTTTGGAGACCAGATGCTTTTAAAACTTGATGATTTTCATGTATTGCTTTTGGATAGGCCGAGTGCCTTTAAATATGTGCCGTGGGCTCATTCTCTGGCACGTTTCCGAGTGGAAGTGCAGAGAACAAAGTATCGGCTTGTACTAAATTGAAGCAATATCAAGCAATACCAAAAGGGGTGCAAAGGTTTGGGGGCAGTGCTCTCTTGGGGTGGAACTCCGCCACTCCCCACCTCGTGTGTCGTGCATCTCTTTCAGTTCAATTGTTATTTGAAGTACTTAAAGTCTGTTCTTTTCCGTTGGCACGTGATTCCCTCCCGTTACAAATCTTTCACCTAGTTTGTCTAACAGACTTGGACACTCCAAGTCAAGAATCAAACACGACAGCACCAAATAACCACTTCAAACAATTCACAGATCACAATAGATTTGCACTGGCCCGGCGGAGTTCCGTGCCTAGAGATATTGGCCCCAAAGACTGGCGTCCCTTTCGGTATTTTTTTTTCTATTAATCAATCATCAAAGTACAAGAGAGCGGTTAGGGTTTCACTCTCAGACTCTGCGTCCACATGCTCTAAGAAGTGAGGCCCTCACCACTAATTTAAAGGTTACAAGGGATGCCCAAAAGCAGAGCCCCAAAAGCTTCAAATAAAAAACAGCTGCTCTCTCTCTCTCACAGAGAGTCAAAACTTGAAAGCAAAAGCATTCTCTCTCTTTCTCATTGCATAGAGAAAAAGCAAGATTTGCATCGCTCATCATTCTTTTTTTCTTTTTTTTTAATTTCAACCTTCGCGATTTTCGGAAATTAGGGTTTCTGGCAAAAATTAGGGTTTCTGATGTCCGCCACATCATCACTTTGTGACATACCCCCCTCTTGAAAGCATTCTAATCGACCGCGATTACGCCTGCAAAACCGACAAAAGCCATAAACTGTCTTAGCAGACACTAACTGTTAGTACCTACGTACTAGGAACACACATCTAGCACATGCACAAAATCGACAGTCACATCACACGACATCACCAGACATCACAGGACATCACATGACATTCAACATTCATTCAGATCTTAGAGCATGATTTATCGGCAATGTAGCTAGCAATCACATCTAGGTCCAATCGAGACCTCAACAATGTCCGATTGACTAACCCCTATTGCAACCATGTCTATTCTAGATCAATCAGCCCAAAATGTTGCACTCATTTCGGCTATCAGTTCCTGCACTCACAAGAAGTCAAGAACAAATCAATATCATTATCAGGAATTCCATTTCATAAAGTCATCCAGCAGAATACAGTATATTGTCAGCTCTCAGTATCCCTGAAGCTCAAAGAGACATCAGTGACTTTAGTATCAAAAATCAAGGCATCTGTTGACAATGGAGCGGAGTGACTCCCCTCTTGTGCATCCCACTGCACCAGATCTCCGGCCAAGCTGAATTCTGGGTTCCGTTTGGAGTAGACTATGCTAATCCAAAACATCGAGGTAAAGTTTCACAATCCGAGGAGTATCTGCTAGGTCCTCCTCCTCCGTCCACTTCGCATCAAATGCAGGAAAGTTCTTGAACTTAACCAAGAACCGCCTTCGGACTTTACCTTTCTTCGTATCGTTATGTGCCAAAATGTGTTCAGGAACAACGATCTCCTCGTTTTCTTCCACTTCGGGTTGCTCATCAAGCTCCCCATCATCAGGCACATCACCCTTAACAGGTTTCAAGAGACTCACATGCAATGCATTGTGAATCCTCCAAGTATCTGGCAATTTCAATCGGAAGGAGACATCATTTATCTTGTCAATCATCTGGAAAGGTCCGTAGTATCGCATACTAAGCTTTGGAAAAAGCCTCTCCTTTCCCTTTTTCTTTCGTAGGCGTGCCTTCTCAAAACGTAAGAGCACCCAATCATCCTCCTTCAATTTCAAGTCGCGACAATGGCGATCCGCTGCCTTTTTCTATCGTTCTTGAGACTCCTGCAAAGTCTCGCGAACCTTGACAAAAGCCGTATCCATATCTCGCGTATATTCATCCGCTTCAAAGATCTTATCTTTCGTGCTCTTCGCAGCACCTTCAACAATCTCAAATGGCGCCTTCCCCGTCGACGAGTGTATCGTGTTATTGTAGGCAAATTCCACCAAAGGTAAACATCTTTCCCATTGAGTCTTCTGATCTGAGATATAAGACTTCTAATTGTAGAACCAATAAATTGGCAATCTCGGATTGCTCGTCAGTCTGCGGGTGGAACGATGACGAGAACTGCAACCGCGTGTCAATGTTCTCCCAAATTGCCTTCCAAAACAAACTCGTAAATCTGGGGTCTCTGTCGGAGACAATCGTCTCAGGCATGCCATGTAATCTGAATATCTGGGCCACAAACAGTCTCGCTAAGTGATCCAGCTTGACTGTTTTCTTCACTAGAATGAAATGAGCCTGTTTGCTAAATCTGTCAATAACAGTCCAGATACCATCATGACCACTCTGTGTTCTCGGGAGATCAAAAATGAAATCCATCGCTATACTTTCCCAGGGGCGGGTGGGTATGGGTAAAAGCTGTAACAATCCTTGTGCTTTATACCTGTCAAACTTGACCTTCTGGCATACCAAGCAACTGCGCACAAATTCTTCCACATCTTTCTTGAGTCTCGGCCAAAAGAAATATCTCTCTACCCCTTTCATGGTGGTAGCAATGCCGCGGTGACCCATAAAAGGTGGACAGCGGCATTCAGTTATAACCTTTTCCCTCAACGGCTGTGTAACGCACAACATAGTCTTTCTCATCAAGTAGCCTTCCCGCCGTGTGAAAATATCTGCAAAATCTGTATCTGTGGCATACTGATCGACCATATCCTCGAAGCTCCTATGATGTATCGCGGAAATAGCCAGAACCAACGGTTTCCGAGACAAAGCAACTGCCACCACATTCTTCTGTCCCTGCACATGGACAATCTGCAAGTGGAACTGTGACAAGATGTTCGCCCACCGCATCTGCTTTTCCGAAAGCTGCTTCTGTGACAAGAAGTAGCGCAAACTCTGATGGTCTGTAAAGACAGTGAAATCCGCTCCGAGTAGGTAATGCCGCCACTGAGTAAGAGCATGGATAACCACCAAAAGCTCTTTCTCATAAATCTGTGCTGTCATCTCTGGCCTAGAGAACAAACGGCTCTCGTAAGCTATCACATGGCCTTCTTGCATCAAGACCGCACCCAGACTACGACCATAAGCATCACAAAATACTTCAAATGACTTCTACAAGTCCGGCAAAGTCAAATCTGGTCCTATAGTCAATTTCTCTTTCAATGTCTGAAAAGCATACCTCTGTGGATCCCCACAAGAAAGGGACTCCTTTCTGTATCAAGATATGCAGAGGGGAAGCAACCTCTGCAAACTTTCGAATAAACTGTCTGTAGTACGAACACAGTCCCAAGAAGCTTTCAACTTCATGGACATTCTTCAAATCGGGCAATCACAGATAGTGTCTATCTTGGCCGGATCCACTTGCACTCCTGTTGCTGAGACAAAGTGTCCCCATGTATCTCTGAAGCATATGATCTCTGTGGTCTGCTTCATTCTTGGAGAAAACAATGATATCATCAAAGAAAGTGCCAACAAATAGCCTGTACTCTCGAAAAAAAATCTTGTCCATCATCCGGTTAAATGTCGCAGGAGCATTGGTTAAGCCAAAAGGCATCACCAAAAACTCAAATAACCCAAAAGTCGTCCGAAAAGCTATCTTGTAGACGTCTCCCGGCACTATCCTGATCTGATGATATCCACTCTTCAAGTCAATCCTGCTAAAGCACGAGGATCCCTGTAACCTGTCGAGTATATCATAGATCCTAGGAATCGGAAATCTGTTCTTGATGGTGATTTTTTTGCGAGCTCTATAATCGATGCACAGTCTCCAAGATCCGTCTTTCTTCAAAACCAACAACACTTGCTTCCAGGTATCAGATCAATGGTTTGATCTTCAGGCCCTCTGAAAAGCAATCCGCATGAGTATGGAGAAAAATCTTGGCGTTCTTTTGATCAGGTCAAAACATATTCAACCTTTATCCATCGTTCAGTTCTCTCCCAAAAGAATGAGTAAGAAACTGAAGTTCATCAAGTACAATCTCTAAGCCCTTCATTTATCAAAGTCGCTTGCTCGGCCCAGTAGTCAACCACGGCGTAGTTCTTGTGGTACCAAGGGATCCTGAGTAGAACGTCACTCGCGTGCCCTTAACACCCCTGTCATTGCAAACGAAGTTTGCCAATGCTCGGTGTAATGGCAACATCCCATCCGGGTGCCAGTTGAACTACCTCCGCCTGTGGCGTCAGTCTATCGGGCGTAATTCCAAATCGAGCCGCCAATTCCAAGTGAAAAGAAGTTTGCCTTGGCTCCTTCAAAAGAGCTTCCTGATCCTTCACTTTGCCCCACAAGCGGCAAAGTTTGTACTTTCATTCATTAGATTCGGTGCAAGTCCCACGCCATGTGGTACAATTTCCCTATTTGCCTTTTTTGCCATGTTCCTCAGCTGCTCTCGAACTCTCAGGCCTGTCGTCGTTCTTATCATTTTGTTCTTTCTGTGCCTTTTTAGGGCACTTCGCGGAGATATGTCCATGTTCCCCGCATCCAAAGCACTTCCCCTCTCTAATGAAGCGAGCTTTCTCCTGAGGAGTAAGCTTGGGTCGTGCATCCTTCTTCTCTGGGTTGCTCTTTTTCCTTCTACTTTCATTCCCAGAAGTCTGTTCGGCTCGTTGTGTCATGGCCTCATCTGTGGGGTAGGTCAAACTGCAAAAGTGAATGGCAAAGCCCCGCTTCGCATGACTCATCAACTCCTGAATAGGAGCTGACTTCTGTTCCAAGCAGTGATCTCGGATCTTTGTAGGTAGACCCAAGGTAAACCGCTCAATCTGTTCACAGAATGAAATCTTCTTGAATGAAGAGGCGGGTAGAAAAGAGCTCCAGAATCTTTCACAATAAGCATCGATTGTATCTTTCTTGGTCATCCGAAGATGGTTCCAAGCAGCTCATACATCTCGTTCATATTCTTGCGTCAACCAAGAAGAAATAAAAAGCTTCTTAAATTTCAGCCATTTAACTAGCGCAGTTTTGTTTAAAAGAAGTGTGGACCACCAAGTACGAGCATTCCCCTTAAAGTAAGAGGCAGCTCTCCGAATCTTGGAGTGCTCTAAATAGCGTCCTTCCGCGAAAGCGATGTCAAACTGCTGTATAAAAGACAAAGCCTTCGAAGCATCTGAGTATCCTAAAAAAGTATCAAACTTGATCGAGTGGCCACCTTCCTTAAACTCTCGGACTTTCTTGCTTTTATCTTCGAGAAAGTCATACCGGTTGGCTTTGTAAAAATTCTTCTTGTTCGCATAAAAGTTTCCGTCATCGGAATCTGAGCTGTCTATAGACGAGTCCTCAGTAGAACTGTCAGTCTCTGGGCGAGATGTAGCCTTCTTTGCCTTTTTCTTGTCCTTTCCGAAGCTTTGTTTCTTGCTTCGCTTTTTACCTTTTCTGTCTTCTTCGCTCGAATCCGAGGAGCTAGAAGAACTGTCAGAAGAAGAAAAAGAAGAAGAACTGGGTACTCCTTCAAATCGAACACGCTTCTTCTGTTTCTTTGCCTTGTCAAAAGTCGACTGACGACCCAGATAACTTGGAAAGTCGGTGCTTCTTTTGCTTTTTGCCATGCTTTTTGGCTTTCTTCTGTGCGTCAAAAAGTTGAGCAATCCGTGCATCAACCACCTCTTCTAGTTCCTTCTCTGAATATTGTTTGGGATCAGAAGGTTTCTTGAAAGCAGATTTCGGGGGTGGTGTAGTGGTTTTCTGCCATTGTGCCTGCACTTCCTGAAAAGAAGCCTCGCTCGTATATTTTGCCAATTTCGGATCCTTCGCAAAACTGAGCATCATCTTTGTTGCATCGCCGATCAATTGACGACGCTTTCTCTCTCTTTGCTCCGCCTAAGTAGGCTGAGGCGGGCCATACTCTCTGTCTGAATCTTCGTTGTGATCCCAGCCCGCATCTCCAGATGCAGAGGGAGTCGATTGATCATTGCCTGAAGCCATAGGTGCCGTGGAAAAAAAAATTGGGGATCGGACTTCCCGTAGAAGAGAAATCGGCCGTGCTCTGATACCACTGTAACAGACTTGGACACTCCAAGTCAAGAATCAATCACGACAGCACCAAATAACCACTTCAAACAATTCACAGATCACAATAGATTTGCACTGGCCCGGCGGAGTTCCGTGCCTAGAGATATTGGCCCCAAAGACTGGCGCCCCTTTCGGTATTTCTTTTTGTATTAATCAATCATCAAAGTACAAGAGAGCGGTTAGGGTTTCACTCTCAGACTCTGCGTCCAGATGCTCTGAGAAGTGAGGCCCTCACCACTACTTTAAAGGTTACAAGGGATGCCCAAAAGCAGAGCCCCAAAAGCTTCAAATAAAAAACAATTGCTCTCTCTCTCTCTCACAGAGAGTCAAAACTTGAAAGCAAAAGCATTCTCTCTCTCTTTCTCATTGCATAGAGAAAAAGCAAGATTTGCGTCTCTCATCATTCTAATTTTAAAATTTAAAAAAAAAAAATCAGCCTCCGCGATTTCCGAAAATTAGGGTTTCTGCTGTCCGCCACATCATCACTTTGTGACAGTTTGCATTCAAGGAATATACAATATTTAACAATCGTTGACGTTTCAGCAAGTTTTACATGTTCATTTCTTGTAAGGCCACAGTCACAGCACAAGATGTAGCACGTTTGTTCATTATGCACTAGTATCCCCTTTGTGGTTTGCCAAAGTCGATTGTGTCAGATACGGATGTCAAGTCTACATCACATTTTTGGCAAGCACTCTTGACACTAAGTTGAATTTCTCAGTCCAATGATCAAATTAAGATCTCCAATCAGGTAGCCTTCGATGCCTTGAAGTCATATGTGCATGACCAACACTCTGATTGGGAGTTCAAGCAATTTTTGTCATGTGGACATGGCTGTCTGTGCCACGTGGACATGCTTCATTGACTTCCAGAGCCAATTTTGTACCTATCTCTAGATAGGTACAGAATTGGCTCTAGATAGATATCTCTAGACACTCCTATCTCTAGATAGCAATGTCTAGAATTCTAAGAAGATTAGTACTGGTAATTTTGTGAGCCTATTCGCAAGACTTGCATGTCCGGATGAGTCCATTGGATAAAGTTTTCCAGTTTTGGAACCCTCTTGTATAAATGAATTGTACAAGAGTTATGACAAATGTTACACTACGGTGGACATCTGGCATGACGTGCATGTATTTTTACGTTGCAACGAGCCATTTCCCATGTCACAAACTGCTGGTGTATCAAGCACTGAAGACTCGAGCCAACCTGCACATCCTAGCCCAAGGGCCTAAACCCTAGAAGCAATAGAAGAAGCAGAAGTTCTCACCTTGTCACAAACTACTGACGTGTCAAGCCATTGAATACTTGAGCCAACCTGCACGTATCAGTCCAACGGGGCCTAAAAAAATAAATAAAGATGGACCCACACACTCACAGAAAATTTAGCGTATCCAGCTGATGAAGTAGCATGATTGTACGGACAATCCGTGATTTACACTGGCAATTGTATGGATATCCCGCGTTTCGCGCTGACAGATGCTGACATGGCAGGCGTACGGACCTCCGTGTTTTACATTGGGCTGCTAACGTGGCAGGTGTACGGACGCGCTGGCAGTTTTTGGAATCAGATGCTTTTGATGTAACTGCTTTTGGGATGGGAGTTATACTGAGTTGAAGCAATATATAAGAAATATCGAAAAGGGTGTCAAGGTTTGGGATTGAGTACCAGCTTGTACAGTCCTCTGAGCTTATGGCCCGAACCTTTTTAGGTTATTTGCGGGGGGAGTGATGAGGTAGTTGTTGAGTGCTTCATACCGCAGACCGTTTGTCTCGAGGGAGTGCTCAGCGGCGCTGTTTGTTGTTGTCTGTAACATGCATATGTGAGCATTTGTAATGCATTGTGATGTGCCAACAACTGAATATTCCTAATTGGATGAGATTGCCTAGGTATGTAATTTTAGTGCATCAAGACACCTGTGGAAGATCAGTGTGGTCTGGGTGTGATGGCTAATTTTACTACGCCGAAATATATCTGGACGAAAAGAGAAGCCAACTCCTTGATCAAAAGAGCCGAAAGAAGAAGCCAATTCCTTAAAAAAAAGAGCAAACTGATTGTCCCTTGGAATGACTCTCGGAAATTTTTGAGCTAACTTGAGTTGTTTTGCAGATATGTTGTAATCGCGGACAATTACTTTCTTTCAAGAAGGGGGGATGTCACAAACTGCTGACGTGTCCAATCACAGAAGAACGGAGCCATTGTGCACATCACGGCTGAGGGGCCTAAACCCTAAGAAGAACAAGCAACAGCAGAAGAAGAAGTCCTACCAACGTATGGGACTCCGTCCGATGGGGCCCAATTGACGTAAAGGAATTAAAATAAAGCTTGACCCTCACACACACAACGTAGAATCTGATGACGTGGAAGTTGTACAAAAAACCCTGATTTTGCGCTGACATGATGACGTGGCAAACTGTGCGGATTTTGGCGTTTTGCGTTGGCTATTGACGTGGCAGTTGTACGGATTTCCGTTATTTACGCAAGCAGCTTTTGGGCATTGCTTTTGGACCAAATGCTTTTGAGTTTGAAGGCTTTTCATGTAAAACTACTTTTGGGGCCAGGGCCTTTAAATATGAGGCCATGGGCTCATTCTCTGGCATGCTTCTCGACGAACGTGCAGAGGATGGAGTACCGGCTTGTATTGTGTCGATGGACTATAAAGAAATACCGAAAGGGGCGCCAAGGTTTGGGGCCAATACTCTCTGGGGTGGAATTCCGCCACTCCGTGTCACGTGTTGTCTCTCTCTGCATTTAGTACCTTAGTACCAGCCCTAGGTAGTGTAGCATAGGAAGCACCTCTTATCGGTAGGTTTATTAGCTTACTAACAATTGACATTATAAGCCAAGTCGTGGGGTTCCAATTGTGTATCTGCTCGACCCAGCTTATTGGCATTATATAGGTGAACCCCATGTTCAGCACTTGGACCATCAGAAGTCAATCCATCAGTACCCTATAGGCAGCCAGCCCATCAGTACCATCAGCCTTGGCATTTTTCAAGCATCATCCCCTAGCGTTTTTCAGGAGGGTAGCAGATCCAGCCCATCGCCACCAAGACCAGCAATTTCAGGCATGCTTCCACACACCCTAGCATTAGCAGAATTCAGCCCAAGTACCAGATCAGCCCTAGTGACAAAAGATTTCAACCAATCCATCAGATCATCCATCCTTTTCAATTTTCAGCCCATTAAAGTCATCGTCATCAGCACCCTCGACATCGGCCATAACAGATCATCCCATAGCCTCGTCAGTTTGCATATCTAGTCCCAAGGGCCAAAAGCCCTAGTGTTTTCACTTTTCAACCCAGCCTCGCAGATCCAAGCATCTACCGCAAGAATCTAGATCCATTGTATCAGCATTTGTGCAATCTAAAGCAAATAGGATCTCTCTAGCAATAGAGAGGGGGGCCCTTGGAGGGGGGTTTGGGACCCCATCCCGTTGTTAGTCTTCTTTCTCTCTCTAAACCTTCACTCATAGTATTTCTCTCTTCTTTCTCTATGTCTATTGCACAATCTCTCATGAACTAAAAGGAACCCTGTGTACATACTGAGCATTCATCGTGAGTTATCACCTTAAATCACTTCGGCTGCAGATTACAGCTGATTACATGACGCACATGAAATATACAATCTGATTCTGATGGAAACATAGATCTTCCTTACTGATTTTTGTTCCACAACTACAAATATTCATCAAAAATTAGCCAAACAGTTACAAGTTCCAAGCTCTTCCTTCACAGCCTTTGCTGCCCAGATTACTTAGGCACGCATAAATGTCTACTACCCCACCAAAGGAACAGAGACAGCTAGAGCCTAAAAGCTAGAATCTGCCAAACAACATTGGCCACCTTAACCTCACCAACCACACCCATAAAAGGATTCATAGAAGTTCTCAATCAAATCACCTACTAATTAGGTGTACATGCATAAAAGTTGAAACAATTCAGCACTTAAAGAGTTTGTCCAAAGCTGTTTACCGATACCATATCACTTCACAAATTTTACAATCTTAACTTTTAAGTGCGATTAATAATCTCTTAAATGCTAAAATCTCAAATATTCTCTGAAGGGAAAAGCGATAAAACTTTATGGGTCATGTGGGCTTTCAAGAAATGTGAATTCTTGTGAAAAAAACTTCCAAGGATCATCAAAAGTTCTCAGACAACATGCTAGAGATTGCTACTTTGTAATCAGCAGACTCCAGTATAGAAAAATGATCACAATTATTGATTGCAAGACTTGCAGAGAAATGCTGTCCGTAGGCTGTAACAAAGCCACTGAGATAAAAAGTTTCTACCAGGCAATTCAGCTCATCTCCGTATCACTCACCGTAACACAATATGGCATGGATGGAATTACCTAGAGGTGACAAACAGGCTGTGGCCCATATTTGGAGCTTTGCATCCCCGCCTATCCGGAAGAGTAATGGCAGTCTAGTACCCTTTCGTTAAGGTCACTGACCTCTGCTAAGTTGTAGTATCACTCCTGGTCTTATTCAAGAAAAAAGCATGGCCTCCACAAAAGAGATATCTTAGAGCATCTAAGGCCAGGCATTGACTTGAATTACTGCACCCGAATGGCCCTGAAGTCTACCCAACATTGTTGTTTTCATTTTAAGCGAGATCAACGTGTACGTTACAGATTTAACACCTTAGCTGTGGACGCATGGTTTCAAGGCATCTGGTGCCATTGACGAACATGGGCAGATGCTGTTAGCTAGCTTCGAACGCTCGCATAGCACTGCTGTGCGTTTGACCGGTCAATCTTCGCAGCTTGCGGCCATGGTATTCAGCTGCTATCAGTGGTCGATCTAATTGCGTTTTCTACTCGTACACAGATGGCGATGGCGGTGCGCAAATTCGAATCGAGAGCAAAGTAGCTGTGTGAGGATATTACCTGTGTTTGTGGCGGCTTGCCAACCCTCGCCGAGCTTGCAACACCTCCACTTCGTCTGGTTCGCCACCTAAAGTAGCTGGCCTGTTTACATAAGGCCCCATATGGTCACTTACATCAATGGAGCAGCTTGCCATTTCATCAAAACTACATCTTTGCACGCCCTCACTTGATGCATGGTAGGATCGTAGAATTTATAGCATTTTCTATCAACCAAATAGCCAATAAACACACATTTTTCAGCTTTTGGATAAAGTTTTATCCTCAAGTCATCTGGCACTTGCACATAAGAAATACATCCAATAGTTTAAAGTGTGAAACATTGGGTTTTCTACTTGTAATTATCATTAGAAGCTACACCATGCACAAGTGCAGTAAGAGTCCTAATCATTGCAATAGAGATAGCTTTAGCCCTATAAGATAAGGGTATATTCTTCTCACTAATCAATGCACATGGAACCTCTGTAATATGCCCATTTTTGTGCTCAACAACACCATTTTTCTACAACGTGTATCTACATGAAATATGTCTATGAATTCCACTCTTTTATAGAAAATTGTTGAATCCATGGGAGAAGTATTCTCTCCCTTAATCTGACCTCAAAACAATGTACATATTTTCTGTTTGCTTTTTGAACGTAGCCTTAAAATTTTGAAACTCAGTGAGCACTTCACTCCTCTCCTTCATAAAATAAATCCATACTTTATGTGAGTAATCTCCAATGAATGTTACATAAAACCTACATCCTCCCATTGATGCATTCTTTGCGAGACCCCATAAAACCTACATCCTCCCATTGATGCATTCTTTGTGAGACCCCATACATCAGAATTTACCAATTCCAATACATTTTTGCTCACATGACTTTCTTCCAGAAAGGAATCTTTTGCTTGCTTCCCAAATTGATAAGCCTCACATATTCTACATTTTGGAAACTTTGATTATTGTGGAAAAAATGTGACAAGTTTGTTACTTTGCTCTCTCTCTCTCTCTCTCTCTCTCTCTCTCTCTCTCTCTCTCTCTCTCTCTCTCTCACACACACACACACACACACACAAACAGAAAAAAGAAGAAGATAAGGCAAAAGCAAGCTTCATACGTTCATAGTAAATCAAAAGATTAGTTGTACAACCTTATGTATGGGTTGGGTCCGTCCCTTTCACATACGGGCGTCCACATTCAGCCAATTGTCACTAAACGAGTGGTGTGCAGTCTAGTGCACCTCTCATTGGCGATCACTAGCCCTAGGCTATAGACCTAGGGGATTGACAAGCTCGGCCCATAACTGAATACAAAGGAGAAACGAAGGATGACACGCAAAGTTAACATGTCTCCGTTCCTGATGTAAATTCTGTCCTCGAAATTTAGGAAGGTATGTTTGAAAAGTAGGAACTTGGTGGGTCCACTCGTATGGGTCTTGTAGTAGTTAAACATCTTGATGACAGTAGTGGCCCATGGATGTTCTCTCAATCAAGAAGTTTAATTCTATAAGATGTTGCACTTGTCCTCACCAAGAGCTCGACTCTTTAGCTTCACTCGAACACTGCAAAATCAACCCAAAAGGGCACAATAATTGCATTCTCATAACATTTGTAGTGAATAAGCACACATAACGATTGGTAACATAGTATGAAACAATTTTTTGAGCGGTAAAGATCAAAATGCAATATAATCAAACGCATAAGCACTTGTAAAGGTCAACGAATCAAAAAGTCGCGAATTTCATTGTCAATAGGCACTAAAGGTCAACTATTGATACCATGGGCAAACTTCTCAATTTTTTATAGCCAATTAAGCTTTTTAATCGCAAGAGCAAAGTGTTTCATGTCCAAGGGCTAACTAGAGGCTATACCTAGAAGATCATCTAGTTAAGATACAGTAAAGGAAATCGCACATGAAATCATCGCCTGAATAGTTTCCTTTGTTTGACCCCCCAAAGTGTTTATGATATATGCTTTCTTTCCACATAGAGCCTTAATTGATCTTGTGGGATCTCTCTCTCTTTTTCACATTGATTCAAAGTCATTTGACGTGTGTGCTTATTTTGTATGCCTGGGGCTTTTTGCTTCTCAAGAAAAAGCAGCCACACTGGGAACCTCTAGGGCTCTAATACCATAGGCAATACATGTGAGTGAACTACCAAATCAAGCTGGGATTTGGTATTACCAACTACTGCAATATGTTCTTGTATACACTAGGAAATACCTCTAGGAGTCACATCAGTGGGAAGAGGCACCAACCCTTATTGAACAGAATCAAAACAACATAAAGAGCCCTAACCTATCTATTTGCACCCCTCTAGGGTCAAGGGAACAGGATATTGTTTAGATGGGCAGGCAGCCCTAAGTCTAGCTCTGTGAAACACTTGAGAAGTAAAGAGGGTACCTCTCACACCAGGTAGGAGTGGATGACTCTAGCATACTAGCCATGTCTATACACACATATAGATTTTGGTTAGCTTGCAAATATCATAAGGGTTGTGTCATTGTGCGTGATGTTCCACTATGATTTTTGGTTTATGGACCAGAACATGTTGGTTCCAAGATTTTTGTGTGGTAGCTCTTGCTCTTTTACTCTTTTTTTTTTGGGTTTTTTTTTTGGGTTTTAGTATAGGGCTATCTATATACATTCCCTAAGATTAAGAGGTTAAAGAGGTCAGGGAGGAAGGTTAAGAGGGAAGAGTCTAACAAGATGCCAAGCGAGTTTTTTTTAGGGATGAAAAAAACGATCGAGTCCTTCGGTTTTAGTATAGGGCTATATATATACATTGCCTAAGATTAAGAGGTTAAGAGGTTAGGGAGAAAGGTTAAGAGGGAAGAGTCTTACAAGATGCCAAGCGAGTTTTCTCGAGTGATGAAAAAAACGAGCGAGTCCCTCAATAAAGAAAAACGAGCGAGTCCCTCAATAAAGTTATTTGTTGTGATTAAGAGATTAAGAGATCGGGGAGGAAGGTTAAGAGGGAAGAGTCTTACAAGATGCCAAACAAGTTTTTTTTAGCGATGAAAAAAATGAGTGAGTCCCTCAATGAAGTAATTTGTGATAAGGTCACTTCCCGGGACGAAGCAAGGGCTACAAGGTAAGCAGAAAAGGGACTTAGCTCAAGCACTTATATACCTTGGAGTGGCATGAAAAGGGACGTGCTTCACATTGGAGCCATACCTTTATGGCTTTGTTTCTCGACTTCTTGTGTCGTCCCAGGGGGTTGTGTGTTGAGTTTGGGATGGCTCCAATTTTGTTTGGATGTTTGGCTATTGGTCTTGCGTGCATCTCTCAGTCTAATGATGCATTGGTTTCTACTTACTTGCATCCCTTGCTTCATCCCAGGAAGTGAGGGAGAGAGGAGACCCTCGATCTCCGTCTTATATTGGCCTTGAGGGTGATATGTGGAGGTGATTGCATTTGGACTAAAAGAGCTACATGATCTTGCCAAAAGAGCTGCTAGGGCTCTCAGCATAGGGCTTGAATTTGGGCCACACACACCCCCAAGGATTGCCCAGAGAGAGAGAGAGAGAGAGAGAGAGAGAGAGAGAGAGAGAGAGAGAGAGAGTGCCTCGCACATTTCTTGCGTGGATGCATGAACTGCTAGCTCCACATGCAAATGTATCTAAATACATTTGGTTCCACTAAGAAGTGAGAGGATATTTCAGATTCCATTGATAAGAACATTTTTTGGAAATCATAGGTACAAAGCAAGCTAATAAAGGTATGCAATTTGTACCTACAAAGGTTTTTTTTTTAAATCGGCTTTAGAAGGCCTTCGTATGACCTTTGTGAAACTACTCCAAATTAGTCCGTGTCGACATGGACCCGTTTCAGCATGGGGTGGCACCATCGTTGGCGGCGATGGATTCAGGAAATGATGCTCTATATTTTTGTTTCTTTATATAAAATTGGTAACTTGTTACAAATGTGATCACATTTTTAGTTTAAAAGAAAGGTTATTGAGCATGTTGGCCAAGACAATAAACTCATTAATATATTTTGCACTCTAATACTTTATATACATTGGACATGAGCATAAATTTGTCCTAAACCTGCTCAAACCAGTCCACGCTAGCGCGGACTATTTTCGACATGTTTTAGAGGGTTGGAGAGCATCATCGATTGCGATCTTCAGTAGTGTCTGCATCCTTGTCGCCCATAAATATTGGCCTGTGTTCGGGGCTTCCCCTTCTCATCCACGGTTATGTCTTGCCCAGTGGTTAAAGCCTAGCAATAGAGCAGTGTTAACTGGGGGCAACATGGTGGCATGGTTGACTGAGCTCCATAGATTAGCATTGTGATTCAACAGAGTTGATTTTCAGTTGTTCTTTGTGATTTGTGTTACCATATACATGTGGTAGTGATGTGTGTGAACACACTAGGACCGCCGAGGCATTTTTTCCCTCTTTAGGAGGTTTTTCCCCGTGCATTGTATATATGCCCATCACTCTAGGGCTATCTATCTTTCCATTGCACACTAAGTAATACACTCTCTATTGTGTGCCTTGAGCTTCCTTCGTCTTCTCCAAGCTCTATGAGTTTCTCTGCAACCCTAATTCCAACAATTGGTATCATAGCAGGTTGCGTCCTCCCAGGCTTAGTCGCCAGCATCTCCAACACACGCCTAATCACTTTCTTCGATTTTAGTGAGCCTTGGCAAGTTGTCGTAGGTTGACAAAAATTTCAGAAACGCTCGTAGAGCTTAGTCTGCTCAAATTTTTGATTTGGGCTCGTTTCGGCCTCCGTTTCCACTACAAGCAGTATTGCACAGGCTATTTCGTCATTTTGTGCAGAATTTTTGTCAGTGCCGTTTTTTGCATAACAGGTGTCTTACAGTCTCCTACGGTTTGTGCTATATAGCACGTGTTGTTTCCACTTCGTTACTCCTCTTTTCGGACAGTTTTCACATCAGGTGCATCATTTACCATGGCTGACAACAACACATATGTGTTCAAGATGTTTGCTGCCGAGGACAGGTTGGATGGGGACAATTACCCTATGTGGGCTTATATGATGCAACATGTTCTTGTGTCAAAGGTCATTTGGAATATTGTGCAGGGCATTGATGTATGTCCTGGTTCTGAGGATGTAGGCAATGTTGAGGATGTTGCAGGTCTTGCTCCAAGGATTGCTGCTATTAGAGTTGTTTTGCCTACGGCAGAACAAGCTCGTTGGGATGTAAAGGATGCACAGGCTCATGCATTGATTGCATTGTCTGTGAAGCGCACCATTGTTCGTCACATTCATTCAACAAAATCTGCAAAACACGCTTGGGATATTCTAGCAGGTCTTTATGCAAGCCGCAATGAGGCTAAAATTTCTTTGCTGCGTAAAGAGATGGATTCGAAGATTATGCACGAGGAAGATGATATGGACAATTTCCTTGCTGGAGTCAAGGATATCAATCAACAACTTATTTCTACAGGTGAAGTCATTTCAGACAGTTCCCTTGTACATACTATTCTTTATGCCTTACCAGATTCCTACCATACTTTTGCTAGTACTTGGAGACTTACGACCCAAGGAAATCCTAAAGTT
Organism: Adiantum capillus-veneris; assembly: GCF_014529385.1. Taxonomy (NCBI): domain Eukaryota; kingdom Viridiplantae; phylum Streptophyta; class Polypodiopsida; order Polypodiales; family Pteridaceae; genus Adiantum; species Adiantum capillus-veneris. The sequence goes on along the minus strand of NC_140950.1, from coordinate 123,367,469 downwards.
GTCAAGTTTGATGCATTATGCACAGTGCTATTGCAAGAGTCACTTTCCAGAAAAAAGAAGACTAGGCAGCATGCATTTGAACAGGCTTTTATTGCTTCTCAAAGAAAGGGTGGTAACAGAATTGCAGCCACTTCTTATGGTTCTGCTGCGAGTGGCAAAACTTTAGTTCCTAATGCTTCTGCTGGCAGCAATTCGTCTGGAATTCTGGTGATAAGGGAAAAAAGAAGATGCATTGCCATTATTGTAAAGCTAACGATTACTTGATCAAGCAGTGTCCTAAGTTGAAGGCCAAAGAGGCTAAGAAGAAAGAGGGTGGTTCCACTAAAAATGCAGCCATTGTTGAGTCTTTTGTGAAAGGAGACTGTGATGCTGATGTTGATGCACAATGGGATTTTAATGCAGAGTGCACTTACAATCATGTTTTCCATGATGCATGCATGTCAGTTGCTGCAGATTCACATGTGTGGTATTTTGACAGTGGTGCTACAAAGCATATTACCTCACATCATGAATTGTTTACCTCTCTCGAGTCTCTCCCTCATGGAATTCAGTCACTTGTGCCAACAATGCCTCTTATCCGGTTCAGGGAGTTGGAAAGATTGTGTTTACTACTGCAAATGGCAGTTCTTTCACACTTGTTGATGCACTTCATGTACCTGGGATCAAGAAGAATCGTTTGTTTGTATCTGCACTTGCTAGACTTGGACTTGCAGTCAAATTTGTGGATGACAAATGTACAGTTCATGATCTCAGTTTTGGTGATGAAATTGTTGCATCTAGCTTTTGTGCCGTGGGCTGTATAAGCTCACCTTGTATGACCAATGTGGACAAAATTTTGGCAAATGCATTTGCTGATTCAAGGGCTATTTCAGAAGCAAAACTTTGGCATGCACGTTTTGGTCATCTGAATTTTGCCAGTTTGCTGCATTTGCAGAAATCTGATACGGTTGCTTCTTTGCCGCCTCTTGAAGCACCTGTCAAACATGTTTGTGAAGGCTGTATTTTGGGTAAAATGCAACGTTCTAAGTTTCCAAAGGATGGTTCAGTTAGGGCCACATGCAGGTTGCAGCTTGTGCACAATGATGTTTGTGGACCCATGCAAACTCGGTCCGTAGCTAATTACCTATACTTCGTGACTTTCATTGATGATTACTCCAGGCATGCATGGGTATTTCCGCTTAAAGAAAGTCTGAAGTTTTTATGTGCTTCAACCAATTTTTGGCTATGGCTGAAAATGTCTCGAAATGTACTATGGGCACTCTTTCTTCCGATCGAGGGGGGAGTATATGTCTCATGAATTTAATGCATTTCTGGCTAGTCGTGGGATAAAACACCAATGTACAGTGCCTTATACACCTCAGTAAAATGGTGCTGCTGAGAGGAAAAACAGGTCACTTACAAAAATGGCACGATGTATGGTCAAAAGTCAAGCTTTGCCACATTATTTTTGGCTTGAGGCCATCATGTGTGCCACTTATGTACTAAACATGTGTCCTACGAAAGCTTTGCAATCTATTACTCCATATGAAGCATGGCATGATAGACAGCATTCTATTGAGCAAATGCGTGCTTTTGGCTGTTTGGCATATGCTTTGGTGCCACAAACACAACGCAAAAAATTGGATGATAATGGTGTCAAATGTATTTTTGTTGGTTATAGTGCTGAAAGCAAGTTGTATCATCCACAAAAACAGTGTATTCTGGTTTCACGGGATGTAGTGTTTGTGGAAGATTCTGTTCAGCCCTTGTTGTCGTGTACTAGAGATAGTAATGTAAGCTCACATGACATTTATGACACCTTGTTGCCTCTTTTTAGTGGTGGAAGTTCGAATGTAAATTCCAATGAAGCAAATGTACAGCCTATGGGGGTTTCTGAAAATGTTACAGATCATCCTATTACTGAGGTAGATGTACATGGTGTACTTGATTACATTATTTGGGCATACAGTTTAAGTAGTGTGATGGTGGTATTGCCTTGTGTCATGGAGACATTGCTATGCGTTTGGACTTTAGGATTGCAAACCTATTGCCACTCTCATGGAAACAGGTTTAAAATTGAGTCTTCATGATGATGGTGATCCTGCAGATGTCACTCTTTACCAAACTGCTGTTGGATGCCTCATTTATGTATGCAACATGAGGCCGGTTATTCAGCTTGCAGTCTCACAGGTGAGCAGATTTATGCATAGCCCAGGGTCTAAGCATTGGCAGGTTGTCAAGAGGATTTTTTGCTACCTTAGTGGCTGTTACGAGACTAGTAAGCAAGAGTTAGATGGCAAAGAATTGTCTGTTAAATGACTAGGCATGCCATAGGCAGCAAAAAGGGATAAGGGTGGACAAAATAACCAAGGTTAGGCGGTCAAAATAAGGTGTAAGTTGGGTGGTCGGAAGAATTTTAAATGGATGGCTTTGAAGTTTAGTCAAGTGCAACTCTGGTGGCATAATCGATCGAGAAATTTTTTAAATGGGACGGCCAGTCAAGGGCATAATAGGGTGGACATCCCCTCGAGGATTTGACCCTTGAGTACCAAGTGGGTGGTTGACACTGTTTGGGAAAATTCATTTTTTTTCCAAACATACAAAATTCCTTTTCTTGAATTTTCCAAAAGGAAATTTTAGAAAATTAGGTTTTTTTTTTGGAGTTTTTACGCTATTTTTTTCTCGATTTTGGGGCAAAATTTCTCCGTTACTCTATGCCCTTAACGGCATTTGTTCAAAATTGAAAATGGCACGATATTGAGCTGAGACACATTTTTCTCGAACACTCGTGGGTGACCATGAAGTTGAGGCAAATGGGGGATGATTGCACCTTTAAGGACAAAGCTAAAATTTAATGGCCAAAGGGAATGCAGCTCGGGCGGCCATATTGGGTGGTCAAGGGGTTAACAGCTTCTTTTTATGGGTAAAAGGGAGTGAAAAAACTGTGGTTGAGAGCCATCGGAATCTGTCCACCAGGAGTTTGCCCGAGTGGTTAAGGGGGCGACCTTAGATCACCTGCACTCAAGTGCGCGAGGAGTTTTGGGGTGTTGGCGAGTTGCTACAGGGAGGCGAAAGAGCCTTTTGAGGCGTGGGAGACCAAAATACTGCAGCTCGGAGCAGGTTGGCGATGCCGAGAGCTGAAAAAAAGACGGAGGGGGACAGGCTACAGTGTGGGCAAGGCAAGGCTGGCAAGCCTCGTTTATTATGTATCTCTGGCTCAGGAATCAGCGTCCAGTGAATGGCCGCCATGTCTGGTTGTCACAAAACCCAAGGTGGCACCTGAGTCCCGACTCCCAAAGCTCAGCCAACATCGAGCAATACTCTCTCTCTCTCTCTCTCTCTCTCTCTCTCTCTCTCTCTCTCTCTATTGCAGCTTTGCTTCGGGCACAAGGCAGTAGTGACATTGCAAATCCTGGCAAGCTTGGAGTCCCTCTTGAGCCACCTTCATTGCAAATTTGTTTTCAAAAGCCTTTTTTTTCTCTTTTCTCTGCCCAGTCCGCGATCTGTATTTTTTTTAAAACTTAGCTTCAATCACCTTCTCTCAAATCACTTCTTTGAGCTTCCATAAATTAATTACCTTCTTTTTAATTGGCCTCTGCTTCCTCCTCCTCACAACCATAACAAACAACAAAAAAAAACAAAAAACAAATAACAGCCATACCTTTCTTTTTCTCTCGATGGGCGTCACTCAAAATTTCAAACGATTAGCCGAGAATAAATTTGATTAAAGCTAATCAAATTTTGAGTTTTAAAATTTTAATTTTTTTTATAATGTGGTTGCTCCATCTTCAGAATACACAAGAGTTAGCCATTAGATTGAATTTTAAACTTAACATACCATATCGGGATGGTCATGAAGCCGAAAGTGGAAATTGATTGCCGATTAGTGGCCAATTTGTCACCAATTAATGACCAAGCAGAAGTTGTTTGGCAATTCCGACCAATGAAATTTTGAATTTTTACAGATCCTTGAATCGTTGAATTGTAAATTCGAGGAATTGCAATTCGGAGATTGGCGATTCGAGGAATTCCTTCTTCAAATTGAAATCTGGTGCCGAGTTTTCCTCGAACCTGAAGCTCTGATACCACTGTTGGGAGAAGAGGGGGAGATCGACCACTTAAAATATTCAACACAAGCTTCCAAGCAATCACCATCAACCTGTCCACCTCTTCTTCCAATTTCCAAGCACACACACTCACCTAGACTATGACACACACACACACACACACACACACACACACACACACACACACACACACACACACACACACAGTAAACATAGAATTGACATAGACAAGATTGTAAGAGAGTGTAAGAGATGTGTAAGAGATGGAGACTAGATTAGAGAGTACATAGCAAATAACCATAGCATAAGAGAGTAGAGAAGAGAATCTGCAAGAGAAAGGCCTAAATCTAGCCCCAAACTCCACGGCACCTCTCTTGTGGAGTTGGTATTTAATATATTATTTTTGAGTTTAAGGTGCCAAAAATTGAGGCCCCTCTTTTACAACCACTTCACTTTTGTAAATGAGTGAAGCTCATTAGTTCTTGCATGACCCATAAGGGGAGTTCCCACTACAACTATTTACAGAGCCGTAGTGGCTTATTGCAATGATGTTCTAAGATACTGTGTAAATATAAAATGGCCAAGAGTAATTGCCGTCACCTCTTCATCAACTCCCCGCATTCCACTCGACAAAATCATCATCAACTCAATTAGTAAAATAAATAGACATCACATAATTAACCATTACGCCCAGCTATCCCAATTGCAGCTAACCACTACAACAGGAGGGTGCCCAGTCTCGTAACAGTGGCACTTTACATCTTGGCTTGTTTTATCCCAAGAGGGGATCATTGTCGCCAGACTTACATGCTTTTTCAGACTCAGATTGGGTTGGTTGTTTTGACACACGAGTGTCCACAAGTGGTTTTTGTTACATGGTTGGTAGTGTATGTATATCATGGTAGAGCAAGAAGCAACCTACTGTGGCCACTTTGAGTTGTGAGGCTGAGTACAGGGCAGTCTTCATAGCTACGGTTCAGTGTGTATGGCTCAGACGCCTTATGGCTTATTTGTTGGACAGGACACTGCCAACACTATCTACACTGATAGCCAGAGCGCATTGGCAGTTGCGAGGAACCCAATTTTTCATGCTCGTACAAAGCACCTTGAGGTGGATTACCACTATGTCAGGGAGAGGCTCTTTGTAGGAGAGATTAGCTTGGCTTATGTGCCAGCACAGGACAACCTTGCAGATCGTTTCACAAAGGCATTGTCTCGTGAGAAGCTTGAAGCTTTCCGCAAAGCTTTGGGCTTACTCCCCTTTGTGGATTGATCGTGTCCTCAGGGCATGGCACTTCTTTTTACTCATGTGACAACTCTCATTCACCGCATCACTCCAGGGGGGATTTGTTACCATATACATCTGGTAGTGATGTGTGTGAACACACTAGGACCGGCGGTGCATTTTTTCCCTCTTTAGGAGGTTTTTTCCCCCGTGCATTGTATATATGCCCATCACTCTAGGGCTATCTATCTTCCCATTGCACACTAAGTAATACACTCTCTATTGTGTGTCTTGATCTTCCTTCGTCTTCTCCAAGCTGTCTGCGTTTCTCTGCAACCCTAATTCCAACAATTTGATAGAGGGTGAAAAGACGAAGAATCTACCAACAAAACACATGATTGCGGCTTGTTGATTTTGATGTCGATGTCATCACATCCTTGGGATATAGTCTCTCTCTCATCTTTCTTACAAGGAGAAGGATATCTCTATTTACAATGTGTCTCTCAGTGAACTTCATCATCTAAATTTGTTGAGATATCAAGCTCTATGGCCAACATTGTGGCACATCATATATCACTGGCACATGTGAGTTGTTACAAGGATTTTTTCGAGTGATACGATAGTTGGACTACACCAACTTATTCCATGTAGCAAGAGTGATGTCATGCTTACCTGCCACTTACTCACTAGCGGCTACTCACTATGACCACTTGTACATACTCCTTTTTCACTTATGCTTTGGAGCCCTTATCTTTGATTCTAGTAGTGAAGAAGAAGCTTAACAACCTCCATCTCTATGTGTCCTCTCTTCTCTTTGTTTATGTGTGCTTGTAAGAGCTTGAGCTCTCTTCTATCTTGTTTCTCCACATGCTATCTATTAACTTCGACATGTGTCATCCTTATTATTATTATTTGTATTCATTTATGGGCCGAGATTGTCGGTCACGTAGGTCTATAGTCTAGGGTTGGTGATCGCCGATGAGAGGCGCACTAGACTACGCACCAAACTTGTTTACTGCTGCCAATTACCTGAATGTGGATGCCCGTATGTGAAAGGGACGGACCCAACCCATAGATAAGGTTGTACAACTAGTCTTTTGATTTATTTTGAACATATGAAGCTTGATCTTCTTCTTGTGTGTGTGTGTGTGTGTGTGTGTGTGTGTGTGAGAGAGAGAGAGAGAGAGAGAGAGAGAGAGAGAGAGCATAGGCTATCGAGCAACGAGAGTGCAATGGTAGTGAGGAGGGCAGTCAGTACCATGACGGTTTCTTCCTCTCGTCACGACAAGTGGCTGACGTGCCAATGTGTAGTCGTAGAGCTTGCTTGTATGCGCAAGCTGTGTGTTGGTAGCCATGTGGCTCATAAAAAGTGTTTAGCAAGTCCCTAGCAGTTGACATTTTTGGCACCGTTGCTCTCTTCGCCAAGCTTCAACCATAGCCTGCATGCTGTGTTGAGGTCATGTTTTTTACATGTTAGAAAGGTTGAGAAGTGGGTGTGTATTGTCTATGTGTGCAGATCTGGATACGGTGATATCAGACAGTTTATTCCTCTTCATTTTTGTTCACTATTTATTTAAATTTAAATGATCGACTATTTTTTGTTTTCTTGCAAATTAGTGTTAAGGCACAGTTTTTGCAGATATATTTTAGTTTTTTTGTAAATATATGTTCTTATTAAGGTCTACTTAAAAAAGGGAAACCAAAAAACAAAAACGCCTTGCAATCGACTGGGGTTTTTGAATCGACAAAAAAAAAAAAGACTCCAACTAGGCCCTAGGCGAGAAAAAGAAAGAGCCCCATTGGCTCCGTCCCCGGCCTCAGTCTTGATTTATATGTATAGGAAGTAGGGTCCTCCATAGCTTCCTTGCAAGTGAAAGAATAATGGGTCTCATGTTATATACATACCCCACTTCTCAAGGGTAAAAGGAAGCATATGGGATCTAATCGTCACCTTTTCCCTCCACTAGCTTCCTTAGACTTTCCCTCTTGTGCCTACACGCCCAAGTAGAAATTGACTATTTTGGGGGTCATAAGTGTCATAAAATCGAATATCTAACCAATCCAAATGATTTTCTCTTATTAAACTGGTCATTTAATGTGGGATAATAAACGAGAACAAGGGTTAGAATATAGACATGTGCTTACGGATCTATCTCAACATGGGGCCAATGGTATAGGGGTCCAAATGAGAGATGGTATGTCAAAGAGCAAGGCTATCTAATGGAGCTTAAAAGACCTTAGGGTTATCTTCATTAAAGACCTCCAATGGTTAGTGTTAAAGTCCTTTGACCTTAAACATCTATTGCATAAAATTCAGCATGCATCACGCAAATATCATAAGTTTCCTTTCCATATCATCGTCATGGCAAAGCCATTCACCTGTAGGACTAAAAGACAACACATCATCTTGCACCCCTATGAAATAGGCACTCCCAAAAACATAGCCATCCTTAAAAAGCAAACCACAAACATATGAACTATAATCAAAAGCATCTTTAGCATCATACATGCATACAATTCTTGTCCTCCTCAAATTCTAATGCTTCAGTCATCGGCTCACAAGTAGCTTGTGCATTAACGGTAGCATTCTCAACTTGTAGATAGTCCAAACACTTGGTACCCTCATGTATGTCTTCAATTTTGACCTTGGATGCACTTTTGACTTGTATATCATATCCCAATGTATTAATATATGGAAAAAAAATTGCAACATCCAATTTTGCATAGATAACTTGAGCTATGTCCCCGTCATTGTGAGCTTCCAATAAGTTTTCATGTTCTTGAAGACATGCATCTACGAGAGCTTCCAGTTTTGCCCAAATTTGGTCATAAACACTTGCATAAACCGATATGTGTTCCAATAGTTGATTCCCTTGTTTTGAGCTTGTTCTTCTTGAACATCCTCATCACAAGAAAGAGAAAGCTCTATTTCCAAATCCAGATAATGTGCACTTATTTGTAAAACGGCTTCTTCAAAAGTCTTCCAACAGTCTCTATATACTTTGGAAAAGTCGATTGTCCCAAGGAGTAAGCACAAGGTGCAGGAAAGGAGAAAGCCATGCAGATGGTGCTACTATTTTCTCTAGACTCTCCTTTAAGTATGCCAATGTGGAAGTTTCCCACACGAAAGAGTTTTTCTTTTGGGGAGAAGATCCAACATCATATTTTTTCACAAGCTCAAGGAACCTTTGGCATCACCGCCTATACTTTCTGTAGTTGAAAAATTTGTTCTAGAAAGAGATACCAATTCTAGATATATTGGTGCAGTTTTACTCCAAGAGGGGAGACTAGTGGCTTTCGAGAGTAAAAAACTCAATCGTGCACAGAGAATTATTGTGCCTACAATAGTGCACAAGAGAATTATTGTGGCTACAAAAGAGAACTAGACCAAAAGAGAGATTGGCTCTACAAAACCTCAAAAAGCGATAAACAAGTATGTAGTCAAAAGAGTTGGTGCTGCAACATTTGCTTTGTAGGCTTTGTAAAGAGGTTGGATACACGACTAGGTTTGAAAATTGCACAAGGCTTGAGACAATAATTGAGTATATGACAGATGGGAATGTTTATGACATACGTTCTTGTGAGTAATCAAATATATAACAAATGGAATGTTTATGACATAAGTTCTTGTGAGTACAACTATTATTATACTCTTGATGAAGCACGTGAAAGAACAAGACACATTGATGTCCTCTTTGGACTGCAAAAGGATCTAGTAAAGCGGCCAAAAAATTTGTGTATTTTTATCATAACATTTTCACTATTCCAATAAGAACACTTTTTGTCAAGATTCTGTATGCAAGGCAACCAAAGAGTGATTGGCTAAATGCTACACTTATTTTTGTTATGAAGATACCTTTAAGTGATCCAGAAGATGATATCCTTGTCTTTTTAACAAAACATGCATAGCATGCTAGAACTTGTATGAAGGATTGGGTACCAATGTACATTTATCAATGATTTGGGATTTGTCCATTTATCAATAATTTCTCAGTCGATGATATGATGAACGGATAAAGCAGAAGTAGACCAATTTTTGAGCAGATGATGCAAATAGAGAACATGAAGAGAAAGAGAGAGCCATCATAAGCATGCATTCTATGTTCTCATAGCACGAGCATGCAAATAAAGAACATGAAGGTGGAGAGAGACCAAGCATAAGCATGGTTCTATATTCTCATGGTATGAGGCTACACTCTCATGGCATTGAGCACGTGCCCCTTGCATGCTATCATGGGTTGAGCCTCAGTGCTTCTCATCACGTAGGTCAAGTCAATACTTGTTGACTCCTATTTAGAGGTCTTTCCTTATGAAGTGTCAGCATCTTGAGAACTTCCACCCTCTAATCGGTTGTTAGCAAACCTTAGTATATCAACATGATCGAGTCATGATATGCTTCCCACCACCCCTTCTGTCCAAGCGGCTTGTACTAGAATTTAGAAAGAAAATCACTTGCAAAAAGACCTACATCAAGCTAATCTTCACAGATGATATAGAAAAGCATGCTAAGTCGATAAGCATACGTAAAAGATTGCAATAAACATGATGGACACCATGATGGAGATTGTGCTAGACATGATTGACATGAGAGAAGTTTCAAAGACAAAGAGATCACAATAGAGGGACTAAATATAGAAAGGATCTTAGCCATAAGGATGGTGATCAAACAACGCAATGAGAGCATGATGATCGCAGGAATAGATATAATGGATATTCCAAAAACTTTTGCAAAAGCCTCAAGGGGAATGGCTCTGATCTTCTTGATACTTCAACAAATGCTGGCTCACCAACATAGAAACACAAAAGGGAGCATTGAAATTCAATCTTCTTAGGCTTTGTGTCCCTGAAGAAAAAGGGAGAATCAAAGACCTGCAAAGGAGTTTGAGCATGAGGCAAGGAACAAGTGATGGTAGACATGATGGTAGAGGTGAAATTGATAGTCTATTTGATAGCAGAGGTCACAAAAAAGATGATGATGGAGATCGGATTATGCATGATCAACATGATGATAGAGATTGCGCTAAATATGATCCAACATGAGAGAAGTATGATAGACGAAAAGGCTATGATAGAGGTGGTATGTAGACGGGATGTTACAGAGAGCATGACGATCACGAGGATAGATACCATGGACATGTAGAATTTTTTTGGCAAAGGCCTCAAAGAGAATGGTGTTGAGCTTCCTAAGTACTTTCACAAAAGTTTTCTCACCAACATGGAAACACAAAACGAAGCATTCAGATTCAATGTTCACTTGGCTTTTTGTCCTTAAGGATCGAGGGAGAATCAAAGACAAGAAAGAACTTGAGCATGTGGCAATGCACAACACACAAAAAAAACGGTGATTGTAGACATGATAGCAAAATTGAATGCAAAAGTCACTGAAGAGATGATGAGCGGGATCATAGTAGACATGATTGACATAATTGTGGTAAACATGATCTATATAAGAGAAGTATTAAATATGAAGTGACCATGACAGAGAGGCTAAATGTAGAAGGGATATTTGCGACATGTATGTTGACCAGATGACTCAGAGAGCATGATGTATGGTGATGGAAGGACTCACACCATCGAACAAAACTTTGTATCAGTTGTAAAGGTTTGTCATTTGCATCCAATATCTCCATGTCTATGCATTTGCTTGGACTGCACACCTAGACTACTATGCAGGGCACGACTTTCGTTCTTAATTACTTATAGGGAGACATAGCGCCGACTCTCCACCGTACTTCTCTATGGCACTTTTGTATGACATTCACTCTTTATGGTCTGTAGTTTGTGTCATTCTCATTGCATGACAAAAGATGTAACTATTGATATGGTTTTCATGTAGCTGGACACAACAACGTTCTCTACCTTGCACACTCAAAGCAGGCACCTATTCAATGATAGTGTCTGTAGTCCAAGTTAACTTTTACATTTCCAATTTATTATATGTAAATAAACCATTTTTCACACTCAACAATACATCAATACTAAACAATAGTAGCAAGTTTCTTTGGTAAGGCCAACCAAGCAAGACTAGTTGTAGAGGGAGGTTGTAAATAGACTTAGGGCGAGTTCATACTGTCGACGAGTACTAGGGAGTTCGCCTTGCTCACCTCAAGGTCATGCAAATCCACCTCAAGCTCATGTCGAGCCTTGAGGGACAAAAGGTTACATGAACCTAGCAACACACTATACCAATAGCCCAATCCTTTATATACAATGCTTCATCGGATGGCAAGGGTTGCCCTAAGCCAATCCTCTGTGTTCTGCCTTTTACCTACTACATAAATAATCTCCTTACTTTCTTGTACAGCCACAAAGAGGTCGTTATCAAATACACGGCAATTTGTGGCCTTCCAGATATTCCTTTAGAATGACAATGTGAGTGTAGAACTTTGAAACTGTTTCCCATCAAGGCAAACATCCTCCTTGAAAAATCCTAATTTCCACATTCTTTGTATCTATTTGCATACCTTTCGTGCCAGGCCAACCAAGCGAGACTAGTTGAGATATAGATGTGTGTTATCAAACATAATAAAATATAAAAAAATTGGAAGAATTCATCCATGAATTTTCAAGGGTGCTTCAAGATTTGAAAATTTTAGGGTTATTTTGGGAATTTCCACAAAATAGAAGGGCAGTGTGGTAATTTTTCCTTTAATTTTGGATATGTCTACTGAGTCAAAGATGTAGACAACCCAACCAACATTTCTTCAGGATGGAGAAGAGAGAGAGAGCACTTGATAAGTCTAGAGAGTCAAGACTTCAGGTCTGGGCCATGCAAAGTTGGACTCGGGAGAAATATTGCAAAGGAATTCCTCTCTCTAAATGGGAGTGAGCCTCTGAGAGAGTGGGAGTACGGACCTCTGAGCCTCTGTCTTGTCATTCACCTCGCGCCACCATCCTCGCCTCTGCCTTCATCCCTGTCATTTCTCTTTACTTTTCTACCACTACCTGACCTCTAGGCACTCTCCCCTTTGGGCTTTGTGGAGGGCCTAATGGCCCTCCACGAAGCCTTGCGTAATGGGGTCTCAATCTTCCCCTCGACAGGTCCCATGGAAAACTCAAGGGCAAGCTACCTAGAAACAAAAGCAATGTACCCCTTCAAGTCACTCCTCTTGAGCCCCAACATATCTTAGTGCCTTCTAGTGCTCTGCCACAAATGCAACTTGTGCAGAATAACGTCTCTTCCCCGCTCAAAATGGTCTTTGAAGAGGGAACCAGGCCTCTGATGCATGATAACCTTCAGCATCTCCTACATTTTTGTCCGAAGATGCCGGTGGTCAATCATATGGATCTTCCATCCATGTCTTATGCTGAAGTTATACGCGGCCCCGACAGGTTCTTTAATTCTCTCTTCAGACCCCAACCTCAAGGGGAACAAGGTATGGGTCTTCCTCCTACTGCCATTCATCATAGCATATGGAGCTTGCAAGAAGGAATGCAACATCATCCCCAAACCTCCATCGGATTGCAGAATAATAGCCATATTCCCCCATTGAGCCATGGGGCGGAGGGCGTCCCTGAGTAACGCATTCCAAAATATGAAAAGAAGACCATAACACTGACCTACTGATGGGCAAGGAAAATACTGACAGTGTCACCATAAAAAAAAACTGATCTTGAGTCCTGGCACAATCAACTGGTGGATAGAGTCATCATAGGGCTCTGCCACGGAGCCAAGCCTTCTTTGGAAGCTTTGAAGAGTTGGATGTCTAGTAATTGGGAGAAAGGAACCTTTTTCCCCAACAAATTAAGTACCTACTGAACCACTATTATCTAATTTTCTTTGACAATGTTGACAGTGCCTAACAAGTTATTACTGAGGGACAATGGATCATTAAGAATACCCGTATGTCCTTCCTTAAGTGGTACAAAGGCTTTAATCCTAGAGGTGATAAACATCAGAAACCCCCGTGTGGGTTGTTTTTTTCCTAATCTGCCCGTACAGTATTATCCTTGGCTTAGAAACATTGGGAATGTGATTGGCAAGGTATTGGGGCAAAAAGCAAGAGTGGGGATAAACCCTAAATGGGACCCTCATCTCCTCATTGAAGTTGACCTCAACCAATTTGCCAAAATGTCTGTTCCCATTAAAGATTGTGAGGGCAATCCGCTTCATGAGCAAAAGGTTCTTTATAGAAATTTACGTAACTCGTGTTTTCACTATTTTCAGAGAGGTCACTTGATCAAATATTGTCATGTGCTTCTTTTGACAAAGCAGCAAAGCAATGTAGATAATGTTAGGTAAAGGTGGTGTGCCTCACCGTGCTTTGTCCGTGTCTGTCGGCCAGTGTTGGCCGCCCACATTTATCTCCTTGTTGTTTATACATACAAAGAATAAGGAGCTCTCACTTATTCTCACATAGTGCTCACACAGTGAGATTTGGGAGCTCCACCCACATCCTGTGTCGTGCTCTCTCTCTCTCTCTCTCTCTCTCTCTCTCTCTCTCTCTCTCTCTCTCTCTCTCTCTCTCTCTCTCTCTCTCTCTCTCTCTCTCAATGATACCCCACCTTCTGAGGAGAGGCATGTTCAAACTGATAAAGGAGAGTCGAGTTCTCACTGAAATCCTCAGAGCCCCACCATTGCCCCAGGGAGTCCTAATGAATCCACCAGAGGATCCTCATGACCCAGGCTGAGGAGGAAAGTTTGCCCAACATGCACGTAAGTAAATCTAAGAGGAAAGTAGAAAAACCCTCTGATCCTAAAAGAGCTTCCGTGATTCTCTCCAAACCGAACAAAAATAGTAAAAAATGATTTGCCTTAATCTTCAAGGGATTACTCTTAATTGCAAGGGACTGTCTGACCCAACCAGACCTATGATAATTAAGAAGTGGATGCAGGATTTGTCTCTCCATCCTGATTATATATGCTTGTAGGAGCTAAAAGTTACTGGCGAAGATCTTCTGAATAACTTGAATAGAATTGGGACAGGTTATAAATGGTTTTATAATGATCACTGCTCTGGAAGAGGTGCTGCTGCTCTGGGAATCTCTCTTAAGTGGGCCAACCTGATATCAAATGTGGTCTCCTCAAACAAAGGCTTCTGGGTTGCAGTCTCTCTTTCTGCTCATAACAACTACACTTTGGTGTGTCTTTATGCACCTAATTCTATCTCTGACTGAACACATTGCTGGCAAGAGTTGTCAAATTTGCCTTCTAGAGTTGTTATGGCTGGTGACTTTAATATGGTAGAGCATTTGTCAGACAGGTCTAGAAATTTGGGGCAGGTAATTTCGGGAATAGAAAAAGACCACAGGAGTGACCTAGTGGATGAATTGAGTCTTATTGATGCTTTCGCTGTACTGGCTTTACCTGGAAAAATAGACAGTCTGGGGAATGCTTCAGGTCACCTAGGCTTGACAAAATCTACATGTCTGCTTCTGTGTTACAGGATCACTGGTTGGTTAAATGTAACACAAATGCCTCACTGGTGCTTTCTAATCATAAACATATAATCATTGATTTGCTTAGAGCTGCTTCCTCAAATAAAGTGGGATGACCTCATTTGGATAGCTCTTTGTTTGGTATCAAAATTATCATAAATAAAGTCCATGGCATACTCAAGGTTGCCTTTTCTATGCATATTTCCCCTGCTAAGGCTTGGGAGGAAGCTGTTAAGAGTATCCAACATACTCTTACTGAATATAAGAGGCTAGCCAAAAAAGATTAGAGCCATTAAAAGGATGATGATTGCAAGGGAGATCCTTTAGATGGAAGCTTCTCTCTCTAGACATACCAAAATCATGTTTGATTTGCTTAAGAAGAAAAAGGTTGAGGATTTTATTCCTTTTCTTAAAAATAAAGATATTTTTGTTGCTAAATCCCATGGAGAGAACCTTTCCTTTGTCAAAGAGTTCTTTACTAATATTTTCTCTGGTTCCCCCAAAAGAAATGTTAAGATTCAAGAGGCAAGGGCTTTGATAGCCTAGGTAAGAGAGAAGATAGTGCCTTCCAATATAGCACTCTCTCTGGACAAGCCCTTATCTGAAGGGGAAATCAAAGAAACTATTGGTAACATTAAGGCCGAAAAATCTCCTAGGATATTCCCAATGAATTCTATGTGTTATACAAGGATTTTTTGGCCCCTTACCTTCTCTTGGTGGGGCAAGACGCTATTAGGAAAGGATCTCTCCCTGCTTGTGTCAATCCTAGGGGATTCATTCTATATACAAATTGGGACGCCACCTGCGAGCGGACAACTTTGACAAAACCCCTATATACGACTCATATTAGGGAATATGACCCCCCTTTCTACGCTTATACGACAATCAACGAAGAAAACTATCAAAACCCTATCTTACATATAAAATTTAGGTCTCACATAATCTAAATGAGTAAAACTACTCAAAGAGTGTGCAACATAGTGACTGGCAATGCACTAAGGAACCACTTCTATTGATAACTAGATGTACCCTCAATGTGTCTTAGTTTGACTTTCAAAGTATGTGTTTGATCAACCTGCACTCTTGCTTCTTGCCAATTCTGGCCCATCCAAAGTTGGTGTAAATCAACCCTTGACCTACTCCAAATTAGCCTTGATCTCTATGACCGGCTTGATGCAAAATTTGGTGTGTGACCTGATAAAAAACTTCCCCAAAATTCATCCGAGTTCTAGTGCACACCGATGACCAATTGTTACAAGTAATCAACTTGGGTTAGGCTCCCCCCCCCCCCCCCCCCATAAATACGATACCCCCTCCCTTATTTTTAAGTTTGGGAGATAAATTATTGGGGGCCTGCCCCTAACTTATATGCTTATGTAACTTGTAAAAAAACCCCTCCCTTGCACTTACGTGGTGCGGTAAGTTTTCCATGGTGAATCCCCCGGGGTGTCAATACAGGAGTAGTCAAACTCATTCATAAAAGAGGAAACAAGGAGGACCTCAGTAATTGGAGACCCATTACATGTCTGACTTCTATTTATAAAGTTTTTGCTTTGGCTCTAGCTAGGAGACTAATCCCTTTAATGGATAAGTTTATCCTTCAAGAACAGAAGGGAATTATCAAGGGTAGATTCATATTGGATGCCATTATTACTTTGTGGGAAGCTATGGAGCATGCATTAGAATGTGGTCAAGATTTCTTTTTCTTTAAGGTTGATTTTGACAAAGCTTATGATAGAATGGAATGGGAGTTTATTCTGCAGTCCTTGCATGATATGGGCTTGGGCAAAAGGTTCATCAGATTTGTGCATGTACATTTTGGAAATGCTTTTCCCAAAATTTCCTTAAATGGAGATCTTACTGATGTTATTGTTTTGAGGAGATCTATCAGATAGGGATGCCCACTGGCCCCTCTATTGTTTGCCATCGCTTCTGATGCTTTAGGTTGGCTGATCAAAAAGCAAATGCAATTGGGTAAGCTGAAAGGGATCAAAATATCAAGCTTCCCCATTGATTTATGCTTGTAGATGTTTGTTGAGGACACTAATAGTCCCTGCAATGCTGATCACGATTCAGCTAATGCTTTTTTGGAATGTCTATCTCAATTCTGCTTGGCAAGTGGTTCTAAAATCAACCATTAAAAAATTGGTTTCAAATCATCACATCATCAAATTCATGATGCAGTCAACAAGGTAGGATGCAAGATTATACCAGATGGACATATTTTTAGGCGGCTTGGTATCCCTTTAGGGTTTAAACTTATAATGTCACAAAGATGGGAGTGGATGTTGGATACGTTCAGAAAGAAGGTGCACATGTGGCAATCTTTTCACTACTCTCCAAGACTTTTGTGTTAAACCATTACCTGTTGCCTACTTTTATCTACTTCCTTTCATGTTGGAAACCTACCAAGTATCAGTTGAAGAAGGTCTCTATCAAGGAGATTCCTTTGGGGAGGTTCTTCAGAGTTTAAAATAATACCAAAGGCTGCCTAGGATATTTGCTGTGTGCAGAAATCTAGAGGAGGTTTGGGAATCCTCAACATTGAAAAGGTTGCCCCAAAACTCAATGTCAAATGGATTGCCAGAGCTATGCAATCCATGGACTTCTGGGCTTGTCTCATTAAAAGGAATGGATGTTTGAACATCAGATAACGAACACTTATAACATCCAACAAGTGGATGACTTGCAACATTTATTTATCAATTGTGAAGATAACAGGAAAATGTTGCATATTCTAAGGAGCTGTTGCATAGAGATAAACCCACAAGAGTTCACTATTAGAGAATTATTGCTGGGAGAATGTGTAAGACTGGACGTTCCACTCTGGAATGAATGGAGACTCTCTTATCTATGGTATTGTAAGAAGCAAAGGGATGAAGCGGTCTTCCAAGGACTCTCCAAGGATCTCAAATTTTCTTTCCTTATGGAACTTAAAAGATCTGCTCTGCTGATTGTTTGGCTAAAATTAGAAGTGTATGACATCCTCCTCTTCAGGCCATCCAACATTCTTCTAGATGGCAAGTTTGGAAAGAGCAAATGCTTGGCTTTTACTCTAAGGAAAGGCTATTAATGGTCTCTTCCTTCTTAAGATTGTAATTTTTCCCTTGATTATCTAAAATCGTTTTTGAGAATCCTGCAAGGAGAAGTAGGCCACTTGGCAATACCTCATTGGAGGAGATGACGCTGGTGAAGATGACACTGGTGGTAAGTTAAAAAAAAGGGCATGCGTGCGGCACGCTGCTTTGCTAAAAATATGCAGAAAAGCAGGCGCAGCCACCACCTTAGAAAAGCAGCCAGCACCTTATATAGCAGCCGCGCGTCCTTCTTACCGTGCAGGAAACTAAGCAGCGCGCGCACGCACAGAAAGAGAGAGAGAGAGAGAGAGAGAGAGAGAGAGAGAGAGAGAGAGAGAGAGAGAGAGAGAGAGAGAGAGAGAGAGAGAGAGAGAGAGAGAGAGAGAGAGAGAGAGAGAGAGAGAGAGAGAGAGAGAGAGAGAGAGAGAGAGAGAGAGAGAGAGAAAAGCAAAGAGAAGAGAAGAGAGAGAGCAGAGAGAGAGAGAGAGAGAGAGAGAGAGAGAGAGAGAGAGAGAGAGAGAGAGAGAGAGAGAGAGAGAGAGAGAGAGAGAGAGAGAGAGAGAGAGAGAGAGAGAGAGAGAGAGAGAGAGAGAGAGAGAGAGAGAGAGAGAGAGAGAGAGAGAGAGAGAGAGAGAGAGAGAGAGAGAGAGAGAGAGAGACTGCTGCATGGGCTGAAGACGCATCTACTGCCGAGGGGGAGAGAGAGAGAGAGAGAGAAGAGAGAGAGAGAGAGAGAAAGTGCTGCATGTGCTGCGTCTGCACATCATCGCCATTAGTTGGAGAGCACATACTCTCATAGCTTCACCATAAGTTGACGGAGCAGAAAGAGGGGAAACACGTGGTGTAGATTTGTTGGCTCAGTACGAGCAGGATAGGCTCATGAATGTGGAGAAACAGGCTATTGCAATGTGCATCTTCAACGTCACTTCCGGCCACAAGGGGTTGGTGGAAGTGTGTCGTGCGGAGCTAGATGCAGCTTTCTCATGGCATAGCCAACGCACCCTGCAGATGTGGTTCTCCAAGCAGGCTTTGGCCAAGCTTGTTTTTGTGAAACCCACTTATTATGCCATGGTTTCGGTATGCAGAGGCCTTGATGAGAAAGGCGCTCAGGGCAATGTGACCGTGCCATGTGACCAGAATGTGGAATGCCTGATTTCTGATGGGGTGGTCGTGGACAACAGCCCAGATACTCAACGTTTCATCACTCCTCCACTCCACGCTGCTTGTGAGTGAGACATAATCACCTACGCGTGCATGTTGGCTGATTCCAAGCTGGAGAGATGTACGCGTGCATCTTGGCTGACTCCAAGCTGGGGAGATGTACGCGTGCATCTTAAACTGTACGCAAGATGCTAATATAGACACAAAAAATAATGAAGGTAATGTTGGCTGATTCCAAGCTGGAGAGATGTACGCGTGCATCTTGGCTGACTCCAAGCTGGGGAGATGTACGCATGCATCTTAAACTGTATGCAAGATGCTAATATAGACACAAAAAATAATGAAGGTAAAAAAATTCACTATAATATTGTTAGTCTAAGGCTTAGAGAGAGAGAGAGAGAGAGACCCATTTTCTCTGTGTGTGTAGGCATGCGAAATAGAGCTTCTCTACTGATGACTAGAAATTTTCTGTTTATTGTTTTACTGCCACAGAGAGAGAGAGAGAGAGAGAGAGAGAGAGAGAGAGACATAATCACCTACGCGTGCGTCTACGCGAGCGAAACATAATCACCTATGCGTACATGTTGGTTGATTCCAAGTTGGAGAGATGTACGCATGCATCTGAGAGAGCGAGACATAGTCACCTACACGTGCATCTGGGTTGACTCCAAGCTGGGGAGATACACGCGTGCATCTTAAACTGTATGCAAGATGGTAATATAGACACACAAAATAATGAAGGTAAAAAAATTCACGATGATATTGTTAGTCTAAGGCTTAGACACACACACACACACACACACACACACACACACACAGACATAATCACCTACGCGATGGCCCCGCTATGTGCAAGGTACAACAAAAGGACTATGATTCTTCTTAGCTCAGTCAACAAGACGCAATTTTGGCTGACTGCAAGCCGAGCGGAGAGAGAGAGAGAGAGAGAGAGAGAGAGAGAGAGAGAGAGAGAGAGAGCTAACAAACTATTGTCATTTAAAAAATAAAAGATTTTACTAAAAAAACTAGCCCCTCTAACACTAGAGGAAAAGCATAAGCCCCCCTTCAACATTGGAGGGGATAAAAGTGGCGGGGGAAAGGCACATTCCTTACGGTATTATAAAAAATGTGGAGAATTGTGCCAGCTCCACACCATACATATGTATGGTTATTTTTTCCACAACACACCAGCATTCTGTGCACGATGTTTGCACAAAAGACACTAGCATTTTGCACGTGCATGTTGTTGTATTGTACGGTTTATTGCAGCAAATAATTCCATGCTATCAATTAACGCAATACTTCTGCATTGCCTTTCTTATTGAGAAACCATATTTTCTTTACACTCTGTCATTATTTGGTGGTTTAGTGATCAAGTTTGGTCGTCTATTATGCAGTACTATGATGTTGTTGTTGAAAATCTAGGGATCAATTGATTGCTAGTGTATTGTTAAGTATTATCAATTTATCATTCCAAGTTTAGAGGTCGTTTTTGTTTGTGTACATATCAATTTAGGGTATGAAGAAGAAAAATAAAATTTACTTATGTTGTTGGGTAGATGTGAAAGACTGTATGCCTCTCCAAAATCTTGATCACTTCGACATCAATCGTCCTCTCTATTGCAAATGTCGTGCTCTCCCATTCACACACTATAGTCATCATCTCATTTGTGCACGCCCCCGTCTTAAACTGTAAAATTGAATTTACTTATGTTGTGGCGTAAATATAGAGACCTATATGACACTCCAAAAACCTGATCACTCCGACATCAATTGTCTTATCGATTGCAAATGTCGTCTTCTCTCATTTGTGTACTTCCCCGTCTTGAACTGTAGAATTTACCACGCACCAAAAGCATGCTTACTTCGACAGCAATCGACCTCTCGATTGCAAATGTCGTTGTCTCCCATCCAAACACACTATGGTCATTGCCTCCTTTTTAAACACCCCCATTTTAAAATGTAAAGTTGCATTTATTACTGCAACATTGGCTACCACTTTGGACCCCCATGTCATTTTTGTGTACATATCAATTTAAGGTATTAAGAAGAAAATTGAATTTTACTTCTATTGTTGGGTAGATGTGAAAGACTGTATGACTCTCCAAAAGCCTGATCCCTTCGACATCAATCGTCCTCTCGATTGCAACTATCGTGCTCTCCCATTCACACACTATAGTCATCATCTCATTTGTGCACGCCCCCGTCTTAAACTGTAAAATTGAATTTACTTCTGTTGTGGCGTAAATATAGAGACCCTTGTGACACTCCAAAAGCCTGATCACTTCGACATCAATTGTCTTATCGATTGCAAATGTCGTCATCTCCCATTTGTGTACGTCCCCGCCTTGAACTGTAAAATTTATCACACACCAAAAAGCATGCTTGCTTCGACACCAATCGTCCTCTCAATTGCAAATGTCGTTGTCTCCGATCCAGACACACTGTGGTGATTGCCTCCTTTGTACACGCCCCCATTTTAAATTGTAAAGTTGCAGTTAGTTATAGAATTGCATTGTTTAACCTGTCGACTGCAAAGATCAGTTCCCGTACTGCAATATTGGCTATCACTAAGGACCCCCATGTCGTTGTGCCTAACCGAGCCACTTTCTGTTAGTTCCCATTGTAGGAGCACAATTTCCATTAGTTGTTACCCTTAGCATGCCATCCAATGTGAAACAATTGCACTTCCTATTAGTTTGTACATCGACGGCCCCTCCTAGGTTATGAGCATGGATCTTGACCAAACATATTGCACTACTTTTTCAAATATTTGATGTCATTTAAAATTTAATTTATATACAATAATTTATTGATTTCCATTCCCTCCTCCTTGTCAATACAGCACTTGTCATTGCTACAAGAAATCTAGCTCTCCTTTTCAGCTGTGAAGTGATAAATGCTCTCGCCAATACATCATAATGTCATTTCAGTGCTTGTAGGTAATATGCTTCCCAAACAAGCAGTGCAATTGAAAAAGAGATTATGCACACAATTAGTGCGTGTAGTGGATGCCCTCACATTGGACGAGATAACAACAACCTTGCGAGATGAGAGGCACTTGCAAGCCTTGCTCTCTGAAGTGGTCCTCTCAACAGCCTTGAAGTTTGAGGGTGCAGATATTAGTGACGTGCAACACCTTCTCTTTAGTACTGTTGGAGACATGCCAAAATGTGCTATCGACCTGCGAGCTGACTTACCAGAGGATATACAAATGGATAAATTACAACATTGGTATAACTGCTGGAAGGTTGAAAAGGAAAAATCCACTCGCACAAGGAATATTGACACACAGAACACCTTCAGTAAGAAATTGCGGAAGGAGACCCTTCAAGATACAAGAGGATCCATGTCTAGTTTGCATATTTAGAAAACTGTATTCAACTCATTTTGCTATGTCACCTTGGGCATTCCATTTGAGGCTATACAACGAGGAAGGAAACTAGGATATGGGTCATATGGAGACACTTATGAATACAAGATCGAAGGAATTTCTTTCCTTCCGTCCAACAATGTGTACTGCTGTAAGGAATTCAAAGGTCAAGCAAAACAACAATTCAAATCATTCAAAATCGAGAGCAGTGTCGACCTCAATCATCGAGGTATTGTGCGTGCTCTTGCACATACAATTCAATCCCCATGGGTACTTATATTTCCTTATTTCAATGGATCTTCCCTTGGCGATTTGATGGAGTGTGTGCCTACACCTTCTGGAAGCATCGACGAAATTGTACTTGCCATGGGTGATAAAAAAAACAAAAAACCAACTGAACTGAAGTTGCAATAATGCAGGCTTATCATCAATCATGCTTCATCTTTGATTCATGCACTAATAAAAGCTTTAGCATTTGCACATGACAATGGAGTTATTCACAACGACCTTCACCCTTGGAACATTATGCTAGACTTCACTAGAGAGGGAATACCAAGAGTAGGCATTATAGATTGGGGTCTTGCCCTTCGACCACCGTATGAGAGAAGACCAACAAATATTCGCAAACCAAAGGAGCATGCCAAAAGGCCCTGGCGAGCAGCTGAACTACTGAATACCAGATCTACATGCCCTTGGAGCAAATCAACAGATGTATATGCACTTGCATGGGTCATCAATCAGCTCGGTATTTTTTGCAACGAATTTTGTGCCTATTACAAACATGACTTGATGCAAACAAGCACTGCTATCGAGGTTCAAGCCATTCAGAATATAATCAGCAATGCCTACCTTTTGGACAACCCGTCTGAAAGAAAGACGCTCGCTGATTTAGATAAAGATCTAGAACATCGGCATATACACCCCGAACAATGCTTGCGTCCCATCTCTGAAATGTCTATTTCTTTTTTCCACTGAACCTAGGAAATTTATCGCAACTACCAAGCTCTTTTTATTTATAGAGATTCTTTTCTTTTCTTCCAACTTGTCTCCAACATTAGCATGCCCTTCTTTAGTATTAGCTAAAAGTTCCATTACGGTTTGCAATAGTTCATTGAACATTGATTTGTTGCCTACTTCCATTATATTCATCCCTTCTACTTTTTTTTTGTCGTCCAATTTCATTATATTAGTCCCTACTAATTTGAATAGGACTAATTTATACCTGTTGTACTCACAATTGCATTTAAGTGTAGACCTTCTCAATGGCAATTGCTACTACGCTATGTGCTACCTGCAAAAGGCGCCGAGAATACGCCACTTTTCAAACTATGAATATACGAAAAGTCCTACTCTGTCCTGTTGCTTCCTCATGGTTCAACGTGCAACTTATTTATGAGGCTTGGCAAGAGGAATGCAACATCATAGCTCACAACATTTCCATCTGCGGAAGGTGTGGCATTTGCAATCTATCAAAAAATAATACCCAGAATGATGGTCTTCAAACCACATGTACGAAGCTAGCAAACACAACCTTATTGCAAACAACTACAATGCATAATCTCAAAGTGAATTGGACTTGCTATTCTGCTTGCCTGAAAAGTTCAAGAGCAAGCAGCGTCGTCATCTTGCAACCCGACTACATACAAGCCATCCTAAACACAAATCAACTAATTGTGCAACTTCTTAGCATCATCGACGTCACAGTCAGCGTCACAAAAATAGCAACTACGGTTGCAAAAGGCCTACTTGATAGAAGATCGCTACCCGACAACCCACTAATCTGCTGGTCGACAAAGCAAAACATGTCTCGGCCAACTTCGCTACTTGCAAACACGCCACTAGCAGTAGTGCTAGCATACAACATAAAGAATAGCATACAGCAGTAGTGCTAGCATACAACATATTGCAGAATTTGTTCAGCACATCAAAGAGAACTGTATTTATTGTTAAAGACAAACACGAGTTTGGTTCCATCCAAATACGCGATGCCGTTTATCTAAGTGAGCGGACAGTCAGCTTTCAATACAATGGACTTCCGACTCATGAATCTGAAGTGCATGATATTACATTAGAATCAGGGATATTCCCTTTTCTCTTTCCCACAAGAAAAGGAAACTACCAAGGAGAATTCGACTTTAGTGAATACATTAGAATGAGAATCGGAACTTCCTTCTCTGTGTACACATTGTACAAGCCATATTTGCTCATGATGTACCAACTGAAACAAGCTATTATGATTGTAAACTCCACAAATAGTACATTTTTGCAAAGGGATATTGATAACTACAAACGAGCACACACCACGGCATCTACACATGATGCAATAAAGCATATTATTCGATACAATCTCCCAACCACAATGCCAGGTACTCCACCATGGCATCGACGAAACTTGAGAGACCTCATAACAATGGTGGACACATGGGGACTACCACATCTGTTCTTGACATTCACTGCTAATGAGGTTTCCCAAACAAGATGGCAAGAAGTCATCACAATTGAAAAACTTTCTCAAGGCTATAACCAAGACTTCAAGTGGAACAATTGCCCTGTAGAGTGTGCAACTCTATTTCACCTTTGCTTACACGCTTTCCTGAATAAACACGTCATCAATGGAAGCAGCATACTTGGCCATGTAGAGCATCACATGGTGCGCTACAAGGTGCAAAATCGAGGCTCATTGCATGCACATGTCATACTGTGGATCTTTGACGAAGATTTGTGTCGAGTTACAAATGAGATTGCTGCAAACATACCAACAGAATCACAAGACATCTTCACCACCAAGCTGCGGAGCCCCGTTACCACAAAACGGATACACAAATGCAGAGACTCTTGCAGAGTTATGGGATCAGCTAGAGTGTGCAAATACGGCTTCTCGTTTGAACCACAATACAACACGACTTCAACTATGGATGCCTGTACCGCTAGATGACTTTACTACTGTCCTGGGTATGACCATCGAAATGTCGTCCCGTACCATCCCACAACCTTGCTCCTATGGAAGGCACACATAAATATTCAAAGAGTCACAAATTCATCTATATCACATTACCTTCACAAATATGCGATGAAACCAGAACCCCTTGGAAAACTAAACCTCTCCACATATGATGCAGCAAGGCTTGGACTTCACGGCTTGGACAAAGTAAAGCTTCAACTAATTGCAACCTCTGTATTATCAAAGCCAATATCTGCAACACAGAGGCAGCAATCAACTGTTTGAAGATTCCAATCATCACAAGGAGTGAACGGGTTGAATACATCGACTCCTCTCCACCATCACTACAACAAAGGTTGCTATCTCGTAGCCAGACTATAGTCATGCATCCAATTGATTTATATTGTGCAAGGCCCCTTCATTTTAAAAACATTACATTCTATGACTACCACAGAAGATACAAAATTCTAAAACCACACGAACATACTTCTGTAGTGAGTTTTTGTGATGCGTACAACAACAGCATCATCGAGAAACAACGCCTCGTCAGATTTACAGAATATGATCCTGGCCATCAAACAGAGGGATTCTTCTTCAATGTCCTGTTGCAAAAAATTACCTTTAGGAATGAGATGGAACTTCTATCACCAACCAACACACCCTCTTCTTACTTCCTGAAGTGCAAAATCCGTCGGATGATTCTTGATGATGAAGACTTTGAGATGTACATAAATGAGCACACCCAACGCAATATGCTCGTTTCTGAAAATACATGACACACTTTAAACCTCATAAAACAAAAGTTCGTCCTCAATCGTGAAGAACCACTCACTTCTGAAGTAAATGACATAATCGAACCAGGAGTATCTCAAAGTCGTGCTAGAATGCTAAAGCTACTACAAGAGTTCGCTCATACCAACAATGCAGTTCTGACCTCTCAAGAGCAAGAAATCTTTGATCGTATATCAGGCCTAAGTAATGGCTTCCATGTCATTACAGGCGTTCCAGGTTGTGGAAAAACATTCCTCATAAAATTCTTCACTTCAAGCTTCATAAACAAAAATAAGACCGTTATCTTGACTGCATCAACTGGAGCAGCGGCTGCCCGCCTTAGCAGCCTCGCAACTACAATCCACTATCAATTCAGGATTCCTTGTTCCAAACAGCATTTTCCACAAGTAATTCATTCCACAGATGAAATATTTATCGCTATTCATGGTGCCAACGTCATTATCATAGACGAGATATCAATGCTAACGAGTAAATCTTCAATATGGTCGTTCGCCAGATAGTTAACATCAGCAATGGGACACTTCTTGATCCATTCAGCCAAAAGCTCATCTTGTTTTTTGGGGATTTGGCGCAACTTCCTCCAGTCTACCATCACCAAGAGCCATTATGCCATGTTTGCAACATACAGAACTCAGCTTACATCGTTGCAGCCACTACCCACAACATGAACTTCTCAGTTCGCCATGCTGCAGACCCCGCTTATGTCCAATTCTTGGATACTATCCGTGTCAAACAACCAACAGAACAACAGATAGCAGAAACGCTTTCACAATGTGTAATTAATGAAACTGAACTCCTAAGAGTAATCGATGACGCTACTACACTGATATGTGGAGGATGTATATAAGTACAACAACTTAATGTTGCAAAAGTCGTTCTCGGCATCCGATATTGTTGCCATTCCACTGAAGACCAATGCTCTTGCCGAACCATTACTAAAGGAATGGCTCCAAGACAAGGCATTCCATGAGATGGACACTACTGCAATTGGGGCTAGATGTATGATCACAGAGAACATTAACTTGGCTTTAGGTGCCGCGAATGGCTCCACTTGTCGTACACTTTCCTATTCATACGACTGTAACGGCCAAATTGCCGCTATAGAAGTAATGTTACTTTCCACTGATACCACCATGACAATAGGAAGGACTAAGCATGCTACAAGAGCAATCAATTGCAAATGGTTCCACAAAAGCACATTCCCTTTGTCACTCGCGTACGCAATCACTGGACACAAATCTCAAGGAGCAACAATATCAAAGAAAGCCATCCTCATTATAAAACAAGCTTTCGCCCCAAGATTGGCATACGTCATGTTCTCTCGTGTGACAGAAAGACGCCACCTCAAAATATTGAACATTCCAACCCCAAGGATGTTTTGGCCCGCCAATAAAACACTCCCCCAATGGTTAGACATTTCCTCGCTTATTTTCACAAACAAGTCCTCTAACTCTTTCGTTTGTTCTTTCATCTCGTAAGGTGTATGGAATACACAATCAATTCTTTGATGACAGTTTTCTTGACTACAGATTTCCTTCTCAGCAAGTAACAACCTCTAGCATCTCCTCATGGACACCGACCAGGTAACCATTCCTTGCATTAATCTATTTTGTAGCTACATTTCATGCCATATAATATGTAGAAAACTCAACCATCATATTTCTCTTTCTTTATCATTCAGATATTTGATAAATTCATCAACATCGCAGCTACCTCAAAACCAAAAAACGGTTCTTCTGTATACCCATCTGCAAATCAAATGCGACTAGCAAATATGGCTGGCGAGGCCCCATCTTCATTCATTGAAGGGTTCCACACGACTCAACTCCTCCACTCATACATCAATCAATGTAGTAATCGAAACAAAGAATACATAAATAACGAGCTAAAGTTGGCAACAGGTACTTCGAGCTCCTCATATTCTTGTACTGCAAACACTAACCATTAACAAATTTGGTTGCTTCTACAACATCTATCTTTTTTTTTCTACAGGGTTACAAAAAGAGATACTGCTATCGTTGGGCATTGACTTTGATGAGTCAAACAAACTAATGCTAGACACAGAAGCCCAAGAAATACTGAACACAAAGAGTGCTGGAATCACCACCTACGCAATCGAGATGCTTCACTACGGTTACAAAATAGCCCTTGATAAATTGGTCGTTCTCGACAAGAATATAGCAAGCCAGGCACTTTCCAACATGGTCAAAGAGTTTGGGAACGAATTCAAAGGGACAGAGAGAACAATCTTAACTGATGAGAAATTCACATGGCATTTTAATAGAGACCTTTTTCATGCCCGGTTTGGCGACACAACTGATCCATTTTGAAAGCTTGAACCACTATATAGTAACCATCTGCACCCCTTGTAGAATATAATTATCTGATTACATACTAATTGAACACATCACTTCAGTGCAGGACATCGACACCGATACCAATAAGGAGACCCCCAACAATATAACAACTTCACAAGAGGAAGCAGCACGTTCCGACGCTGCTCCAACACCCAAAAGACAACGACAAACGAAGAGAACTACATAGTTTACTCTATTAGGTGCAAAATCAATAATCGTGTTTATATAGGCATGACATCCGATTATGAAGCTAGGAAAAGAGCACACATGGCAAATCCACCAAAACGGATGAAACATGATGTGTCGTCCTTTCCACCATTTTGTCAAAACTTCGAGTTTCATGTACTGCACATTACACACGATAGGAGCACTACTATTGCACTAAAAGCACAAGAGATAATTACTCAAGATGCAACATCCACCAAATGATACAATAATATGAAGGGACATCTCCAAACTGCAAGAAATACTATTATTTAAAACACCATAGAAAAATATAGCGTGCAATGAAATTTATTCTTTGTTCTTACGTAGCAACTCTCATTCAGTTCTCTCTTTTGTATTAAATTACTTCTCAAGAGTCTTTTCCTCTAATATCTGTGATAACTTTTATGTTAAGTTTCTCTATTATCTTTGATACTTTTTTTTTAGTTATGCTTTGTTTACCTTATGTTGTGCAATTTTTTTCTCAAAGTTATATTATGTTTACCGTTTGTTGTTAATTTTCTCTTCAAGAACATCATTTAACTTTCAAATTTTATGATTTAATCGCTACATGTACTGCAGATCAGTCACTAATCAAGATACTAGTCCGTCCACATTACCTAAATGTCTAGCAATAACATCAACGGAAATAGACAATCCATTTCAACAATCCCATGTCTAATACTTCTACACAAAATAATCATCTAATAAGAAACAAAGAATCTACCAACAACTTCTATATTTTACAACAAACTTATACATGTACAAATGCTACACCTTGTCTTCAACACAAATTCGTGATATTCTTTGCTATTGCTTCTCAATAACTGTGCACTATACATATCATAACTCATTCCGGCAATCTCCATCTTTATGCTTTCTCCTCCAAAGCGTGGCAACCAAGGCATACTAGTTTCTTCTGGATGCCTCTCTCGCTTCCTGTGAGGCTAAGTCGTACTTTCTTTCCTATTAAAGGAAGCAAAAATTAAAGGATTTTTTTTCTTTTTTTTTGTGTTGAAGATAACAAATCAGTACTGCCTGCAGGGATCGAAATTCCCGTCACGTGGGGGCGCTCTGAAACTTTGGAGAGTATCGGGCAGGACAGTAATGATGGGGGGTAACGGCAACCAGGAGAAGGTGGCATCGGGAGGGGTGGTAATGGGTGCAGCAGGGCGATCACCCACAACCATTCGGCTGCCAGAAGCGGAAGGGCTTGTGGCAGTCCGGGGGCAGGTGATGACTGATGAACAAATGGAGACCCTACGGCGCCAGATCTCTGTTTATGCTACTATCTGCCAGCAGCTTGTAGAGATGCACAAGGCCACCATGGCTCAGCAGCATGCCCTCTCAGGTACCAAATTTGTTTGTTAGCTGAAAACAAACAGTGCCTGCTTGCATATTCTGGTCGCAGGACTTGTGGTTTCACGATAATTGTATCTTGCTCTTTAGATAAATCTGTACATCACAGTCTTGTTGTGAGTTTAGGTTGTACTCAACAGAGAGCATGTTGTTTTACTCTCTCCTTAGTGTGCGACTACCCTTACATGGGGGCACTTAATTCTTGTAAATCAGAAGGACCTTTTAGATGCTTGCATTAGGAACTTTCTTGAACATTCTTTCTATTTCTATGTAGTTTCTTTATTGCTTTAGTTTGATGAAATTGTAGTTGTTTTTAAATCTGCATATACGAATTGACAGATTAGGTTTGTGAATCCACAAGTAGAAGGGAATGTTTTATTTAGACCATCCTAGAAAAGATATTCATATGTGACGAGACCATTGTGCTATGCTAGGCCACTAGAACAAATACACATTACATTGGATAGGTGATTAGAGCATCAAGAAGGGGTTGCCAATAGTCACACGTCCGACAAACCACCCGACGGTAGCCACCATCCGGCATCACCCCCTAGTTGGGGCAGCATCTGAGGACATAGGTGTGCACGTGTAAAGACCAAGCGTCCCATACCACCCTCTCGCATGTCTAGCCACATGGGCTGACCAATTGGAGGTAGTCCTTTACAAATGAGGTCTTCACCTCCTTTTGTAAGCGGTTGGCCACATTGGCTGGGTCCATACTTTGTCCATTGGATGTTATGTGTAGTGGAAGTGACTTATGGTGATTACTCAAGATGAGTGCTCAGTGCGTACTCAAGGTTCCTTTTACTTCATGAGAGAGATGTGCAATAGACTAGAGAGAGGAGAGAATGATACCGTGAGTGAAGATTCTGTGAGTGATAGAGAGAGAAGCAGATGGGGTCCCAAAACCCCCCTCCAAGGACTTCCCCTCTCTATCGCTAAAGAGGTATTTGCTTTAGATTGCACAAATGCTGATACAATGGTCCTAGATGAGATGCTTATGGGATCTTGCGGTGAATGCTTGGATCTGCGAGGCGTAAGGCTGAAAATGCAAAACGCTAGGGAATCTGCTTGTATCTATAACTTGATGAGGCTATGGTCTGATTTGCTAATGATGATATCGAGGTTGCTGATGACGATGGTGGGAAGGGCTGTAATTTGAAATGCTAGCTGATGTGATGGCCTTGGGCTTAATCTAGAAACATTGGCTGGATCTACTGTTGAAGGGCTTGGCACTGCTAACGCTAGGGCTGATCTGGTCTTGTGGGCTGATGATGCCAAAAACGCCAGAGATGCTAATTGTACTGCTCGGGAAAATGCCAGGGCATGGTGTTGTTGGTGCTTGTTGTGAGGTGCAGCGGATTTAAAATGGTGACAAGATCTAGACTTCACACTTCCACAAACCTTTAAGTCTTTCCTTGCTTGATGTGTGCTACTTAGCACGAATGTTGGTTCCTTTTAGAGAGAGAGAGAGAGAGAGAGAGAGAGAGAGAGAGAGAGAGAGAGAGTCCCGACCAACCCTCTCAAGGCTCCCCCCACACCGTTGCCGATGTGGTATTTGCTTTTGATTGCGTAAATGGAGTATACATACATGCAATACCTCAATGCAAACTCTATTCACTCGAATGGGGAATGTCGCCGTAGTACTCTTCAAAATGAAGCACCTTCGAGGCTTATTTGATGCACCTTTGAATCCGTCTCGATGAGGGGTTATTGATGGCCACCAAGGGATAGATCTGGGGTTGATTTGCGCTCTTGATGTGAGAGGAAACAAGGGCTGAGAGCTGGCTACAAAAATGCAACCGATCTGTTTCGTAAAGCAAGGTTTAAAACGCAAATGATGATGGAGCTGATGATGAATAACAATGGGAACACTCGATGCAGTGAGGGAATGACCGAGAAGAGGCTCAATGGGCTATGGAGGTACTAGGCTGCAGGAGAGAGGCTAGCATCAACAGATCCAGGATAACTCCGGCGAGGAAACATGCTAAAAACTGAAAACGCTGAGCTGAATGGCTGATTTGGCACGCTCACTCTCGCGAGGTTGAGCCAAAAATGCTAGGCGCTGCAATTGCAAAATGCTGAGGCTGATCTGAAAAAATGTTGACCGATGGTGCTTGCGCTGGCTCATCTGATGCAGAACACTGGCTCACGGGTTTCCTTAATAGTGGATTTTTAGGTGCCAAGTCTGGAAATAGTGTCTGGTCGAGAAAATGTGCAAATGTGCGCACACGAGAGTATTCCGGTGATAACTCATTGTTCTGTGACCATTTGATGAACGGACTTGACTCACGTTCCTCTAACCTAGATCTATATGTTGGTCATGTCAAATGTCCATGGAAGTGTAATAACATCTGTCAAAACGCTTGTACAAACCATTTATGCAAGAGGTTTTCAAAATTGGAAAACTTAATCTAATGGACCGGTCGAGACATGCATGTCACGTGCACATCTAACCCTATGTGCATGTGGACAAGCTACTTCAGGTCTAGGGTTCAGGTCAGCTTAGGAAGTGTTATGGCACCTTTGTGAGCCTGTGCGCAGGCAGTGCATGTCCAGGCACTTAGAGTAGTTGCATATCCTCTGGTTGCACACAGCATGATAATCAGCATGACAATCAATACCCATCATGAGCATTTTACAGTGCACAGAACCCATTTTCCCAATTTATCCATTTTTCACTTATTATGAATAAGTGACCTTTCTTGGAAAACTGGGTAGGGCAATTTTGCTAAGCTACCATAAATGAAACCTAGCACTTTTCGGCAGAAGAGGCAGCAGAAGTTCCAACAACTTGTAGTGCACCTTCTCAGCAAGACTGACAGGAGACCTAGCGTTTTCAGCCAACAGATTCAACATAGCGTTTTTAGGTTGCAGATCAGCCTTGGCGTTTTTGCAACAGACCACCTAGCGTTAGCAGATTGCAGATCAGCATAGCGTTTTCTACAGCAGATCAGGACCAACGTTTTTGCCACAGATTCCTTGGCGTTTTCCAGATTGCAGACCTTGCGAGCCTTTTGCAGTTTTCCGGCGTCAGATCAGCCATTGCATCAGTGTTTTCAGTTTTCAGCACTTAGACACAGCAAATCCGTCCCTAGCCTCGCAGATCTTACCTACCCGCAGCAGATCCTCCCCGTACCGTCAGATCAGCCAGTGTTTTCAGTTTCAGCCCGCTATCCGCAGATTTTAGCGTCTGCGTTTTCAACGCATAGTCATCGCGTCGTCGCCATCGCCGTCCTCGCCGACACAGTGTCAGAATTCAGCAGTTAGTAGATTTGCAGATTCAGCCCGTCCTCGTCATCGTCATCATTGTCGTCGACATTGTCGGCAAGTCCATTACATCTAGACCATTGTACCAGATTTGTGCAATCAACAGCATAGACCTCTCTCGCCATAGAGAGGGAGGCACAGTTCGGAGTGAGTGAGCAGCGGAAAGAGTGTGAGCCACGCACGCCGAAACCGCTGGAGGGAGAGAGAGAGAGAGAAAACACAAGTGCTCTGCAAATGATGCTCTCAATACACAATCTGAATGACTACAAGACCCTAAGCATTCCATTTATAGAATCTTAGGTTGAGGTAGTGAAACCGGCCAGTAGGGCAGTAGGCTTTGGCTTTCACCTGAAATTCTTTACTCTAGACACATACAAAGAACTTTGGAAAGGTAACTTGCGGCGGGGATTAACACTTAAAACACACACATCTCGAAAGCTAGAATGCTCCGAGCAGACATCGACAACCTGTAGGCCCCAAAACTGGCGCCCCTTTTGGTATTTCTTTATACTTTAAGAGGGTAAATTACAAGAAGAGTCCTGGGAATTCTTTACCTGTATCCAGCTAGATACCACCTGTTTTGGCTATTTCGACAGCGCGAAACAAATTCCCCTGCTAGAACTCACTTCCATTGACATAAACCTGATTTCTGTCCCAAAACAGTAAATTCAGCACGCTTTATTTAATGGTTTTTGCCCTGTTTTCAGCCCTAAACAGTCCCTGAACTGTTCTCTACCAGTGGGGTATTGTTCCCAATGGTTCTGGCATCCGTATGGCTGAAAAACAGTCCAAATTCAGCGCGTAACCAGCGCCGAAAACGCACTTGTACGGTGAGGCAGCAAAAACGCATAAGACCTCATAGCTGTACATGAGTCAAATGAAGAGCCCTCTTGTGGGGCATTACATTACTGCTGTAGGGAAGAGGGAGAGCAGTGTGAGGTGTTCAGGACATGACTTCTTGCACCACACTGTACATGAGAGGGAAAGCTTGCAGTCAATAGCTCTTAACCTATGACATACTTCAAATGAGCTCGCTCCCAGCTTAAATTCAGTGCTACTTCTTGTGCATGAGGAAAGTGCACCAAAATGTGCCACTTGGGCACGTTTACAAGCAATTTCCCGTTTTGGGGTTGCCGCTTAAAAATCTCTCGACGGTTGCCCAGCTGACTTTGCAGCAGAGTTCTAAAATGTTCCCCTTGTCATTCCGGAGGTAATGACGCGAACAGATTTCATGGCCCAAAATAGCAGTTTCCTAATTTTTAGGAGATGCTTCCGTTGGGCTCCCACTGGTCTTTTGACCATCTATCCCCATTGGGACCGCATCCAAAAATGCAATGTGGCCCAACTGTCGGGTACTTTCCTTTGGTGACCCCCCCTTGACTTTATGCCTTTATTGAGTTCACTTCCTAGTATCCACCAACTTGCTAAGTGCGGAGGGGGAACCTACGTGATCTTGACCTGAGCCTAGACATCCTCTTACTATACGACGACCAACTTCCCGTTGCAGGTGAAACTACTGCTCACATTGGCCATACAATGTTCGACCATTTGCAACTTCAAAAAGAGGGTCTCAAAAATAAAACAAAAATTATTGGAAAGAAACCAACAACTAAGGTTAGCAGTTGCCACGTTCTCATGACATAGTTAACAGTTGCCACGTCCTCGTGACAAGTAGGGCAAAAATGTGTAACTGGTGTAAAAAAACATAAAAGCTCAAAAAATGGCTAAAAATGTGTGCACCCACCCAAGCTCAGAGAATGACCGGCCGGACACGTGCTAAAAGTTTCTGCCCATGCAATCTACATGATGTGCGATGGGTGGCCAACCCAGGACAATCACTAGTCGTACAAAATGGCGAAGCAACGGTGGTGTAACTTTAACACCCCTTCTAAGCTCCGGATGCTGAGACAACACAGAGGAATCGAAGGTGAGAAGCCAAAGTCGG
Organism: Adiantum capillus-veneris; assembly: GCF_014529385.1. Classification (NCBI taxonomy): domain Eukaryota; kingdom Viridiplantae; phylum Streptophyta; class Polypodiopsida; order Polypodiales; family Pteridaceae; genus Adiantum; species Adiantum capillus-veneris. Next base: position 123,332,341 of record NC_140950.1, on the reverse strand, counting down.
CTGAGGTACAGCCTTCGTGAAGATGTCTGCTGCATTGTCCGCTGTAGGAACATACTCCAAATGAAGATCTCCAACCAAAACCCGCTCCCGAACACAGTGGTGCTGCACCTCAATTTGCTTACTCTGAGCGTGAAAGACAGGGTCCTTGGCAATAGCAATGCAACTCTGATTGTCGCACAACACACAAGTAGTAGGAGTCTAAGGAAAACACAACTCTCCCAGTAATCTCCATAGCCATATGGCCTCACAAGTAGCATAACAAGCTGCTCTGTACTCCGCCTTTGTGTGGAAGATAGCGCAACGGTGGGTTGCCGCTTACTGCTCCATAAAATGGGTCTCGAATCGAGTGTGAAAATTACTCTTGTAGTAGAGCGCCGAGTATCTGGATTTCCTACCCAATCTGAATCGCACCAACCAAGTAAGGTGCAACCCTTGGAGCGACCATAGAACACACCATGGTCCAAGGTGCCGTTGATGTACCGCAAAGAATGCTGGGCACATTGCGAATATCCTTGACGAGGTTGGGTGTTGAAGGAACTGAGGACACGAACTGTGTAACAGATGTCTGGTCGGGAATCAGTCAGCCATACGAGGCAGCCAACAACATTCCTATACTGCTCCAGGTCAATCCGTGGGGAAGGATCGTGAAGCGATACGTTCTCTCTACGCTCAAGAGGAGTGCCAATCAGTCTGCAGCCTGTCATCTGGAATCTCTCCAGGATAGCATTCGCATACTTCCGCTGAGAAAAGAAGATGCCGTCTGGTGTTTGAAAAATCTGGAATCCAAGAAAAGAGTGAAGAAGCTGAAGATCAATCATCTCGAAATGCGTCTCCATAGCTTTCATGATCAACTTGATCTTGTTGGTCCAAGAGCATGTGAAAATGAGATCGTCCACATAGACAATCATGACCGCAACCAAAGAACCATCAGAGACAACGTAACAGTTGGAATCTGATGAGGTACGCCGTAACCCCAGCTTCACGAGAAAGTGGTCAAGGGTGAGGTACCATTGTCGTCCAGCCTGCTTCAGACCATACAGTGCTTTCTACAACTGATAGACCCAATCCTCCTTGCCTGGTATAAGCAACCGAGGAGGTTGCTCCACATAAACTTCTTTATCCAAATCTCCATTCAGAAACGCACTTTTGACATCCATCTGGAAGATAGACCAACCAAAGTTGGATGTGAGAGCAAACACTTTGCGTATGGTAGTCATGCAAGCCGTGGGAGCAAAGGTCTCGTCAAAGTCCACGCCTGGTCGCTGTGTGAAACCCCGAGCAACAAGTCTCGCCTTGTGTTTGTCGAGGGAACCATTGGCCTTGTACTTTGTCTTGAAAATCCATTTCGTAGAAACCACCTTCCGCTTGTTGGGGCCTGGGAATCAAAGTCCAGGTTTTATTCCGCTCAATAGCATCCATCTCTGTCTGCATGGCACGCTCTAGCAGTCATGTTGGAGTGCGTCCTCCACCGAGGAAGGCTCAACTGGTGAAGCCTGAATCTGAGACATGAGGGCAAAGTTTACAAACTCTGCGCCATCATAAACTTGCATGTCCTTGAGGCGTGCAGATTGTCGAGGCTGTCCAGGGTTTGGCGCGAGTCTCCTAACTTCGTGACGCCAAAGGAAGAAACCGTAGAGTAAAGCCAACCAAGAACTAACTTCTCCTTGCGAGGCGGGACCGCCTCCACCGGAGGAGAACCATCATCCACATCAGAATCGAAATCTGACATGGCATGATTGGGTGAAGTATTTGGCTGCGGTGTAGAGGGAACAGGAACATGGATAGGATCAGGTGTAGGAGGTGGACGAGGAGAAGGTAGGGAAGGTATAGGCTTGGATGCTGCCCCCTCTGCAAGTGCGCTGAAGAGCTCCATGAAAGTCACATCACGGCAAATTGTGGTGGTCTTGTGTCAGGATCATAAAGCCGGTATTTGTCAGACTCTCGTGAATAGCCAAGGAAGATGAGCTTCTTCGCCTTGAAGTCTACCTTTGTCGCTTTTCCTTTGGCACATAGACAAAGGCTGGACACCCAAAAAACTCGAAAGTGTGAGACCGAGGGCTTGCGTCCGTAGTAAGCCTGATAAGGAGTCATGTGTAACAAACTGCTGATGTGTCGAAATCCTAATTCTGTTGAAACCCTAACCCTAAAATAAAAAACCCTAATTCTACCCAAAATCCTAATTTTGTTGAAACCCTTATCCTAAACTCAAAAACCCTAATTTTGCCCGAAACCCTAACCCTATAACCCTGATTTGCTGACGTGGTTGGCTGACACATGGCCTGTTGTACGGACACCTGCGCGATTTACGAAAAGCTGGCAGCTTTTGGCATTGCTTTTTGGACCAGGAGCTTTTGAGTTTTGAAGTCTTTTCACTGTAATTGCTTTTTAGGCCAAGGGCCTTTAAATATGAGGTTAGGGCTCATTCTCTGGTATGCTTCGTGGAGAAGGTGCAGAGTCTGGAGTACCGGCTTGTACTGTGTTGATGCAATATAAAGAAATACGAAAGGGGCGCCAAGGTTTGGGGCCAATACTCTTTGGAGTGGAATTCCGCCACTCCGTGTCGCGTGTCGTCTCTCTCTATTTCAGCTCAGTTGCTATTTGAAGTGCTTAAAGTTGTTCAGACTGTTCTTTTCTATTGGCATGTGGTGCCCGTCTTGTGATAGTGGTATCAGAGCATCACGCGTGTGCTTTTCTGAAAGCATACCGGTCTTACAAAAGAGCAGACAGAGCTATTGGAATTTATTTGAGGTATCTTAGTGTCATGTGACACATCCCAACCCTATGTGTCCGTGGACAAGCTACACCACAGCAGGGTTCAATTAGTCCGATCAAGTTAGATTAGCAGTGATCTCGCACTTTTGTGAGTCTATTCGTAGACCGTGCATGCCCAGTCACTTAGCATAGATGCATATCCTCCGGTTGCACGCAACATGATCATCGGAATTCCCATCAGAATCCATTAGCATCAGTTAGGGGAATTTTCCAGTGCATTTAGCCTATTTTCCTATTTATTGGGATTTTCACTTATTATTTTTAAGTGACTTTCCTACAAAAGTAGGTAGGGCAATTTTGCTAAGTTTCTATATAAGCAAACCCAAGTTAGCACTAAATGGCAGAAGAGGCACAGGAGCACCTTGCTCAACAGGCAACTTCTCAGCAAGACCAACCCCCGCGACTACTCTGGCGTTTTCTCCACAGAAGACCTAGCGTTTTTGCATCAGATCAGCCTTGGCGATTTGTGCACAGCAGATCAGCCCCGGCGTCATCACGACACAGCAGATCAGCCTAGCGTTTTTGCATTTGCAGAACCCCGGCAACAGAAGGACCAATTTCAGCTCCTGGCGTTTTTGGATTTCAGCAGCAAATTAAGAATGATATCATTCACCTAAAGTGTAGTAGATTCACCCCGTAAAGACCATCAATTTTCAGCCCTAAGAAACCTCATTTTTCAGCCAAGAAAACGCAGCCAAAACAGTCATTTTCAGCCACCGAAACAGTCCCGAAATTCAGCGATTAGAAGATCTCAGATTTCAGCCATCGTCGTCGTCGTCATCGTCATCGTCATCGTCATCGTCATCGTCATCGTCGTCACCGTCGTCGTCATCGGCATAGACCTAGTTGCATAGTCCATTGCATACGCATTGTACACCGTTGTGCAATCAAAGAATAGACCACTCTCGCCGACGAGAGTGGGGCCTTCGGAGGAGGGTTTTACGACCTCTCGGGTGTCGTATCTCTTCTCTCTCCTTCTCTCAGTCTCATTCAGTTGCACGCACAATCCACTCACTTTGTTCGTGACCACAGCACTCTACAAGACGGAAAGCTCTCTCTTTCCCTAAAGAACTAAAAGGAACCTTGAGCAATAAAGATCACTAATCTTGAGAAAATACAACATTCATTCCACTGCACCTAACATTGGTATCAAAGCTTTGGAAGTGTTCTGCATTACTCAAGGAAAGAACCACAAGAATATTTTTTGCTTGTTGTGATCGCACGAACCCAAGTTTACTTGGACGTGGCGATTCCTAATCGTGTTTGTTGAAGAGTGACAGGAATCCCAAGAAAGAAGGGCTTATCTAGCCTCCCCTTGTGTCTCTTTTCACTCATTGAGAGCGGACCGTGCACTTAGCGTCCGGCCAATCGACGTGAGGTGGAAAAAAGCAACCTTGGTGTGAGCGCAAGGCCGCCAAGGGGTGCGCCCGCAGAAAAGGGTAGAACTTGGGTGAAGAGAAGATCCACCTCAAGAACCCTAGATTCTCACGAATCAAGGACCTCAAGAACCTCAAGAACCCCAAGAACCCAAGTTCCTCGTGAACTTAAGAACCCAAGACCCCCAAGAACCCACAAGAACCCACGACTTCAGAATGGTCATCACTCGAAGCGGAATGGATACTTCGCTTGGAGGGGATGAGCATGAGAGAGGCGAAGAAGAATTTTCCAGACCAGGAGGTTTTTCCGACCCTCCCCCTTCACCATCTACGACAAAGATTGCACTAACTCCTATGGACCTATTAGCCACTCCCACCCTTACTTCATCGCGTATCGGGCGCGCTCCCGTCTTCACCGCTCATGTCTTACAAGACATAAGCCAATTAAGATCACTTGCAAGAGAAGGATCCATATTTGTTTCAAGTCACTGTTTTTTTGAGAAGCAGTGCCATGCAAATGTTGATGTCTAAAGCTACCAAGCAGCATACTCCAAGTACTTGGCAAGCTTTCAAGATTTTTTTTTTTTTTTTGCCCGAAGTTACATGGTTTCTGACATCTTCCTTTGGAGTGCAACTTTTGGCAGAGTGGGGTATCCTGAAATGCTTGCCATGGAAACCCTAGCAGATTATATCTTGAAATTTCTCGACATCTCTCAGTAGATGTCTCTTCACGAGTAGATGACTTGGAGGTTTAGTGTGATTGCTATCTTGGGACTACCATCGCCGCCAAAGCAACACTGTTTGTCCAAGAGTTGACGCACAATGCTGTGCTTGGCTACGACCTCATGGAAGGAACCTAACCCTAATTTTTGGTGCAGGTTTCAAGATGGAAAGTAGTCAACTTTTTAAGCTTGACTGATGTCGAGATTGCTTTTTAAGTTTGAGTTCTGTTTGATCTTGTTTGGAATTTGTTTGAAATGGATGGTATTTGTTTTGAACCTGTTTTGGTGCCGATTTGAATTGTTTGACTTTGGTTTGATACTGGTTTCAATGATTGGTGATTTTACTCCCGGGTGGAGAAGTGAGAAATATTGTTTTGTTATTGTTTGAACCTCGGAATGACGCAGGCCGATGCCTGGGGAGCGTTTCGTTGTATGTTTGAAAACCTTCGAACGACCCAGGCCGATGCCTGGGGAGCGTTTGGTTGTATGCTTGTAAAATAATTGTTGTTGTTACTCCTGTCCTGGACCTGGATGGTTATACGGGAGGAGTATTAAGAAGTCTGAGTAGTGGTTACTCTCAGCACCTCCAAACGACGTAGGCTGAGGTCTGGGGGGCGTTTGGTTGTAAAAGGCCTTCATATCTCCCGGCCCGGACCTTTTTAGGTTATGCGGGAGGAGTGATGAGGGAGCCGTTGAATATCTCCCGGCCCGGACCTGGTTAGGTTATGCGAGAGGAGTGTTCATCGGCGGCTTTATGTTTCTATGTCTTGTAACATGCATATGTGAGCATTTGTGTTGCATTGTGATGTGCCAACCAATGAATATTCCTAATTGGATGAGATTGCCTGGGTATGTAATTTTAGTGCATCAAGACACCCGTGGAAGATCAGTACGGTGTGGGTGTGATGGCTAATTTTACTACGCTGGAATATCAAGAGTTCCGATATGGACGAAAGGAGAAGGTAACTCCTTGATCAAAACAGCCGAAAGGAGAAGCTAACTCCTTGATCAAAATAGCCAAGAAGGAGAAGCTAACTCCTTGATCAAAAGAGCAGAAAGGAGAAGCTAACTCCTTAATAAAAAAGAGCAAACTGATTGTTCCTTGGAATGACCCTCGAAAATTTTGGAGCTAACTTGAGTTGTTTTGCAGATATGCTGTAATCGCGGACGATTACTCTCTCTCAAGAAGGGGAGATCTAAGAAACTGTTGATGTTTCGAAACCCTAATTTTGCCCGAAACCCTAATTTTGTTGAAACCCTAACCCTAAAATTAGAAACCTTTATTCTACCCGAAACCTTAACCCTAAAATAAAAAACCCTAACCCTATCCCTAACCCTAATTTGTTGACGTGGCGGGCTGACACATGGCCTGCTGTACGGACACCAACACGATTTACGAAAAGCTCGTAGCTTTTGGCATTGTTTTTTGGACCAGGAGCTTTCGAGTTTTGAAGGCTTTTCACTGTAATTGCTTATGAGGCCAAGGGCCTTTAAATATGAGGTTAGGGCTCGTTCTCTGACATGCTTCCTGGAGAAGGTGCAGAGTCTGGAGTACTGGCTTGTACTGTGTTGATTCAATATAAAGAAATACCGAAAGGGGCGCCAAGGTTTGGGGCCAATGCTCTCTGGGGTGGAATCCTGCCACTCCGTGTCGCGTGTCGTCTATGTCTATTTCAGTTCAGTTGTTATTTGAAGTGCTTAAAGTTGTTCAGTCTGTTCTTTTCTATTGGCACGTGGTGCCCGTCTTGTGAAATCATGTCTTGCAAAGCATAGGTAGGAGAGCGGATGTTGTCACGTGCACATCTAACCCTATGTGTACGTGGACAAGCTACTTCATGACATGGGTTCATTTCAGTTAGCTTAGGAAGTGATCTGTCACAAAGTGATGATGTGGCGGACAATAGAAACCCTAATTTCCGGAAATTGCGGAGGCTTAAAAAAAATAAAAAAATTAAATATATTTTTTAATTTAATGATGAGCGACGCGAATCTTGCTTTTTACTTTACGCAAGAGAAAGGAAGAGAATGCTTTTTTTTTAATAAAAAAAAGAGTAGAGCTTTTGAGCTCTTATGCTTTTAACTGGAAAGCTTTTGGGGCTTTGCTTTTGGACATCCCTTGTACTTTTAAATACGTGGAGAGGGCTTCACTTCTCAGAGCATCTGGACGCAGAGTCTGAGAGTGAAACCCTAGCCATACTCTTGTACTTTGATTTGATTAATATAAAAAGAAATACTGAAAGGGGCGCCAGTGTTTGGGGCCAATATCTCTAGGCACGAAACTCCGTCGGGCTAGTGCAAATTTGGTGATCTGTGAATTGTTTTGAAGTGGTTATTTGGTGCTGTCGCGGTTGATTCTTGACTTGGAGTGTCCAAGTGCGTTACAGTGGTATCAGAGCATGGCCAATTTCTCTTCTATGGGAAATCCAATCCCCAAATTTTTTTTCCGCGGAACCTATGGCTTCAGGCAATGATGAGTCGACTCCCTCTGCATCTGGAGACGCGGATAGGGATCACAACGAAGATTCCGGCACGGAGTATGGCCCGCCTAGGCCTACTCAGGCGGAGCAGCAAGAGATGGAGCGTCGTCAATTGATTGGCGATGCAACAAAGATGATGCTCAATTTTGCCTAGGACCTGAAGATGGCAAAATATATGAACCAGACCTCTTTGGAAGAGGTACAGACGGAGTGGCGGAGAACCACAACACCACTTCCGAAACCCGCTCTCAAGAAACCTTCTGTCTCTAAGAAATATACGGAGAAGGAATTGGAGAACGTGGTTGATGCACAGATTGCTCAACTTTTCGACATGCAAAAGCAAGACAAAAAGCACGGCAAAAAGCAGAAGAAAGGCACTGACTTTCCGGGATATTTGGGTCGTCGATCGACATTCGACAAGGCAAAGAAACTGAAGAAGCGCGTGAAGTTTGAAGGCCTACCCAGCTCTTCTTCTTCTTCTGACAGTTCTTCTAGCTCTTCAGACTCGAGCGAAGAAGACAGGAAAAGCAAAAAGCGAAGCAAGAAACAACGCTTCGGAAAGGGCAAGAAAAAGGCAAGGAAGTCTAAGTCTCGCCCAGTGAGTGACACTTCTACAGAGGACTTGTCTACGGACAGTTCAGACTCTGACAACGGAAACTTTTATGCGAACAAGAAGAATTTTTACAAAGCCAACCAGTATGACTTTCTCGAAGATAAAAGCAAGAAAGTCCGAGAGTCTAAGGACGGTGGCCAAGCACTTAAGTTTGATACTTTTCGGGATACTCCGATGCTTCGAAGGCTTTGTCTTATATACAAAAGTTTGACATCGCTTTCGCGGGAGGACGCTATTCAGAGCACTCCAAGATTCGGAGAGCTGCCTCTTATTTTAAGGGGAATGCTCGCACTTGGTGGTCCACGCTTCTATTAAGCAAGACTGTGCCAGTTACATGGCTGAAATTCAAGAGGCTTTTTATTTCTTCTTGGTTGACTCAAGAGTTTGAGCGAGATATACGAGCTGCTTGGAACCATCTCCGGATGACCAAGAGCGATACAATGAATTCTTACTATGAAGGATTCTGGAGCTCTTTTCTACCCGCCTCTTGATTCAAGAAGATCTCGTTCAGAGAACAGATTGAGCGGTTTACCTTGGGTCTACCTACAGAGATTCGAGATCACTGTTTGGAACAGAAGTAAGCTTCTATTCAGGAGTTGATGAGTCATGCGAAGCGGGGCTTTGCAATTCACTCTGGCAGTCTGACCTACCCCACAGATGAGGTGACGACACAACGAACGGGATAGACTTCTGGGAATGAAAGTAGAAAAAGAAAGAGCAACCCAGAGAAAAGGGATGCACGACCCAGGCTTACTCCTCAGGAGCGGACTCGCTTCATCAGGGAGGGGAAGTGCTTTGGATGCGGGGAAATTGGACATATCTCCGCCAAGTGCCCTAAAAAGGCACAGAAAGAACATAATGATAAAGACGACGACAGGCCTGAGAGTTCGAGAGCAGCTGAGGAACGTGGCAGAAAAGGCAGATAGAAAAACAGAACTGGTCCCACATGGCGTGGAACCTGCACCGAATCTAATGAATGAAAGTACAAACTTTGCCGCTTTTGGGGCAAAGTGAAGGATCGGGAAGCTCTTTTGAAGGAGCCAAGGCCAACTTCTTTTCACTTGGAATTGGCGGCTCGATTTGGAAATTTTGCCGACAGACTGACGCCACAGGCGGAGGTAGTTCGACTGGCACCCGGATGGGATGTTGCCATTACACCGAGCATTGGCAAACTTCGTTTGCAATGACAGGGGTGTTCAAGGCACGGGAGTGAAGTTCTACTCAGGATCCCTTGGTACCACAAGAACTACGCTGTGGTTGACTATCGGGCCAAGAAAGCGACTTTGATAAATGAAGGGCTTAGAGATTGTACTTGATGAACTTCAGTTTCTTACTCATTCTTTTAGGAGAGAACTGAAGGATGGATAAAGGTTGAATATGTTTTGACCTGATCAAAAGAACGCCAAGATTTTTCTCCACACTCATGCCGATTGCTTTTCAGAGGGCGTGAAGATCAAACCATTGATCTGATACCTGGAAGCACGCCACCGAATCGGCCACCTTACTGTGTGAGCCGAGTATAGAATGAAAAGATTATGAACCCAGTGAAAGACCTCTTGGAAAAGAGTCTTGTCCAGCCTAGTACTTCACCGTATTGCTCTCCAGTGTTGTTGGTTTTGAAGAAAGACGGATCTTGGAGAATGTGCATCGATTATAGCACTCTCAACGAAATCACCATCAAGAACAGATTTTCGATTCCTTGGATCGATGATATACTCGACAGGTTACAGGGATCCTCGTGCTTTAGTAGGATTGACTTGAAGAGTGGATATCATCAGATGAGGATAGCGCCAAGAGATGTCTACAAGACAGCTTTTCGGACGACTTTTGGGTTATTTGAGTTTTTGGTGATGCCTTTTGGCTTAACCAATGCTCCTGCGAGATTTAACCGGATGATGGACATGATTTTTCGAGAGTACAGGCTATTTGTTGGCACTTTCTTTGACGACATCATTGTTTTCTCCAAGAATGAGGCAGAACACAGAGATCATCTGCTTCAAGTCTTGCAGGCATTACGAGATCACACGTTAGTGATTAATGCAAAGAAAAGTGAATTTTTCCTACCAGAGATACACTTTTTGGGACACATTGTGTCAGCAGCAGGAGTGCAAATGGACCCGGCCAAGATAGAGACTATCCGTGATTGGCCCGATTTGAGGAATGTCCATGAAGTTAGAAGCTTCTTGGGACTGTGTTCGTACTACAGGCGGTTCATATGAAAGTTTGCAAAGGTTGGTTCCCCTTTGCATATCTTGACATAGAAAGGAGCACCTTTCTTGTGGGGATCCACAGAGGTGACTGCCTTTCAGACCTTGAAAGAGAAATGTCACGTGACACATCCCAACCCTATGTGTCCGTGGACAAGCTACACCACAGCAGGGTTCAGTCAGTTCAGTCAATTCTAGATTAGCAGTGATCTGGCACTTTTGTGAGTCTATTCGTAGACCGTGCATGCCCAGTCACTTAGCATAGATGCATATCCTCCGGTTGCACACAGCATGATCATCGGAATTCCCATCAGAATCTATTAGCATCAGTTAGGGTAATTTTCCAATGCATTTAGCCTATTTTCCTATTTATTGGGATTTTCACTTATTATTTTTAAGTGACTTCCCAACAAAAGTAGGTAGGGTAATTTTGCTAAGTGTCTATATAAGCAAACCCAAGTTAGCACTAAATGGCAGAAGAGGCAGCAGGAGCACCTTGCTCAAGAGGCAACTTCTCAGCAAGACCAACCCCCACGACTACAGCAAGACCAACCCCCACGACTACTCTGGCGTTTTCTCCGCAGAAGACCTAGCGTTTTTGCATCAGATCAGCCTTGGCGATTTGTGCACAACAGATCAGCCCCGGCGTCATCACGACACAACAGATCAGCCTAGAGTTTTTGCATTTGCAGAACCCCGGCGACAGAAGGACCAATTTCAGCCGTGGCGTTTTTGGATTTCAGCACCAAATTAAGACCGGCATTATTCACCTAAAGTGTAGCAGATTCAGCCCGTAAAGACCATCAGTTTTCAGCCCTAAGAAACCTCATTTTTCAGCCAAGAAAACGCAGCCAAAACAGTCATTTTCAGCCACTGAAAGTCCCGAAATTCAGCGATTAGAAGACCTCAGATTTCAGCCATCGTCGTCGTCGTCGTCACCGTTGTCGTCATCTGCATAGACCAAGTTGCATAGTCCATTGCATACGCATTGTACACTTTTGTGCAATCAAAGAATAGACCACTCTCGCCGACGAGAGTGGGGCCTTCGGAGGAGGGTTTTACAACCTCTTGGGTGTTGTATCTCTTCTCTCTCCTTCTCTCAGTCTCATTCACTTGCACGCACAATATCCACTCACTTTGTTCGTGACCACAACACTCTATAGACGGAAAGCTCTCTCTTTCCCTAAGAACTAAAAGGAACCTTGAGCAATAAAGATCACTAATCTTGAGAAAATACAACATTCATTCCACTGCACCTAACATTGGTATCAGAGCTTTGGAAGTGTTCTGCATTACTCAAGGAAAGAACCACAAGAACCACAAGAATTTTTTTTGCTTGTTGCGATCGTACGAACCCAAGTTTACTTGGGCGTGGCGATTCCTAATCGTGTTTTGTTGAAGAGTGATAGGAATCCCAAGAAAGAAGGGCTTGTCCAGCCTCCCCTTGAGTCTCTTTTCACTCATTGAGAGCGGACCGTGCACTTAGCGGTCGGCCAATCGACGGGAGGTGGGAAAAAACAACCTTGGTTTGAGCGCAAGGCCGCCAAGGGGTGCGCCCGCAGAAAAGGGTAGAACTCGGGTGAAGAGAAGATCCTTCTCCAACGCGATTTGCAAGCGAAAGAAAACCTCAAGAACCCAAGACCCTCAAGACTCAAGAACCTCAAGAACCCTAGATTCTCACGAGTCAAGGACCTCAAGAACCTCAAGACCCTCAAGACCCTCAAGAACCAAGTTTCTCGCGAGCAACAGGAGCTTCCCGCTCAACAGGCAACTTCTCAGCAGTACCCCCCAACACCCCCAGCGTTTATGGTCTCCATCCTTGCCGGGCAGCCCCCATCATCAACATCGCCATCGACTCATCTCCTTGGTGTTTCTCCCCTACAGCAACCCATCGCTCCCAAGATCCCCAAGTACCCAAGTTCCTCGTGAACTTAAGATCCCAAGACCCGCAAGAACCCAAGTTTCTCGTGAACTTAAGAACCCACAAGAACCCACGATTCCAAAATAGTCATCACTCGAAGCGGAATGGATACTTCGCTTGGAGGTGATGAGCATGAGAGAGGCGAAGAAGAATTTTCCCGACCCTTCCCCATCTACGACAAAGATTGCACGAACTCCTATGGAGGAGTTAGACCAAGAAAGAGAAGCAGAAAGAAAGGATTACGAAGAACGAAGGGCAGCCATAGATCGTGAATACAAAGAAGGGATGGCAGCCATAGCGCGTGAGAGCGAGGAAGCACGCTTGGAAGCCAAAGCAAGAGAAGCAGAATTTGATCGCGAGAATAAAGAAATGCAAGCCAAGTTTGATCGCGAGAACAAAGCAATAAAGCAAGAGATGTAGCGACTCTTTTCTCGAATGCAGGCACAGATACAACAAGATCGGGAAAAGGAGACTCTCTCAGTCTGTTCTTCTCCAAAGCATGACACACAGGATTTGCATGATTGTGTGAAGCATGATGATGATTTGATTGACAATGACTTGCATGATGTTTTGATTGACAATGATAAGCACAATGATTTGCATGATGAGAAGCATGATGAATTGGATGCCAATGATAAGCATGATGATTTGGATGCCAATGATAAGCATGATGATTTGAATGATAAAGACAAGCATGATGATTTGCATGATCAAGATGTGATTTCTCATAAGCATGATGAGTTGCATGAAGATGATGTGATTGTTCACAAGGATGATGTGTTAGTTGATGCTTTATCTAGCGAAGCTAACCTCGTTGTAGATTCGATCAATCACCAAGAATCGATCTTGGCTTTCGAGTCGAGGTCCACAGATCCCCCACAAGAAGATTCGATAGATCCCGAAGAACTGATCTTGGCTCTCGAGCCTTGGTCCAAAGAACCCTCACAGGAAGTATTATGTGTTCGCATGATTGATACGCACGCATTGTTCGAGTGTTTCATTCGTGAAGGTTTTCTGTATTTTAGTCAGCATCGTTATGTGATCCCTTTTTCTAGGCATGACATATTGTATGTTGAGCACGTTTCTCTCATGGATGAGCACGAATGTATGCGGATTGTGCATGAAAAGCTGAAAAGTTTGTATGTAAGGAAGTCACATTCCATGTCGCTTCCTTGGCATGACACAGTTTCCGAAAGAGCACATGATAGTATGAGCACCAAGCATGGGCATTTCCATTGTGATTTGCCACAGTTGATTGATTTCGATCAAACAGAAAAGATTCAATCGCATTGTTTGCATGTGTTTGATGAACGGGTTGTCACTCCGTCTCTATGTTCATCTACATTGCAAACATAGTCTTTAGAGAAGACAAGATTTTTTTCCTTCACTTTACATGGAATGGGTATGTTCATGGTTTTGTGTTGGAGATGGTTTCAGGAATTTTCAACCATGGAGATTCTTGAAGACGAAAGAAGCAGGATACTTGACGAAGTTGAAGCATCGAAGGAGCCACAAAAGACTTTGAGTCGCTTTCGGCGCGGCCCAAAGAAGCAAGCATTGTAGACCTTTATGAAGTTCAAGTACCGCTCGACCCACACAGCAGAGTGGGCCGGCGAAGAGTCTCTTCCAGGATTCCGGATGCTGTTGGCGATCTCCCTCGACGCCATACAGTTCGGTACCAGTACCTCATTTTGAAAAGGAGGGGATGCCACGTGACACATCCCAACCCTATGTGTCCGTGGACAAGCTACACCACAGCAGGGTTCAGTCAGTTCAGTCAAGTTTAGATTAGCAGTGATCTGGCACTTTTGTGAGTCTATTCGTAGACCGTGCATGCCCAGTCACTTAGCATAGATGCATATCCTCCGGTTGCACACAACATGATCATCGGAATTTCCATCAGAATCTATTAGCATCAGTTAGTGGAATTTTCCAATGCATTTAGACTATTTTCCTATTTATTGGGATTTTCTCTTATTATTTTTAAGTGACTTCCCAACAAAAGTAGGTAGGGCAATTTTGCTAAGTTTCTATAAGCACTAAATGGCAGAAGAGGCAGCAGGAGCACCTTGCTCAACAAGCAACTTCTCAGCAAGACCAACCCCCACGATTACTCTGGCGTTTTCTCCACAGAAGACCTAGCGTTTTTGCATCAGATCAGCCTTGGCAATTTGTGCACAGCAGATCAGCCCCGGTGTCATCACGACACAACAGATCAGCCTAACGTTTTTGCATTTGCAGAACCCCGGCGACAGAAGGACCAATTTCAGCCGTGGCGTTTTTGGATTTCAGCACCCAATTAAGACCGGCATTATTCACCTAAAGTGTAGCAGATTCAGCCCGTAAAGACCATCAGTTTTCAGCCCTAAGAAACCTCATTTTTCAGCCAAGAAAACGCAGCCAAAACAGTCATTTTCAGCCACCGAAAGTCCCGAAATTCAGCGATTAGAAGACCTCAGATTTCAGCCATCGTCGTCGTCGTCGTCATCGTCATCGTCGACGTTGTCACCGTCATCGTCATCGGCATAGACCAAGTTGCATAGTCCATTGCACACGCATTGTACACCTTTGTGCAATCAAAGAATAGACCACTCTCGCCGACGAGAGTGGGGCCTTCGGAGGAGGGTTTTACAACCTCTCGGGTGTCGTATCTCTTCTCCTTCTCTCAGTCTCATTCACTTGCACGCACAATCCACTCACTTTGTTCGTGACCACAACACTCTATAGACGGAAAGCTCTCTCTTTCCCTAAAGAACTAAAAGGAACCTTGAGCAATAAAGATCACTAATCTTGAGAAAATACAACATTCATTCCGCTGCACCTAACAAGAAATTGACTACAGGACCTGTTTTGACTTTGCCGGACTTGCAGAAGTCATTTGAAGTATATTGTGATGCTTGTGGTCGTAGTCTGGGTGTGGTCTTGATGCAAGAAGGCCATGTCATAGCTTATGAGAGCCGTTTGTTCTCTAGGCCGGAGATGACAGCACAGATTGATGAGAAAGAGCTTTTGGCGGTTATCCATGCTCTTACTCAGTGGCGGCATTACCTACTCGGAGCGGATTTTACTGTCTTTACAGACCATCATTAGAGAGTACCTCTCAGGACATTCAGCACTAGAGAGAGAGAGAGAGAGAGAGAGAGAGAGAGAGAGAGAGAGAGAGAGAGAGAGAGAGTACCTCTCAGCGCTGCTGAGTTTTTCTCTTTGAGCGGGCAATTTCAGCGTGGAAGCTTTGGTATGTGCTGGCTCCAATGTGGCGCTGGTGGCTTGTGCTGGGCACGCATACCCACGGGCCTGGATATTTCTCTCCACGCGTCAAAACATCTGGCCAACGCTGCCATCGAAGAAAACCCACGCTGATGGTTTATTTTTTTTAACGCTGGCTTTATTAGCTCTTCAAGGACTTTTTACTAAGTGGCCAAAGGCCCTTGACTTATTTTAAAAAAGGGGGGCTGGTGTCACAAGACGGGAGCGTACACGAGCACTTAGAAAATCTGAAAATTATAATTCTTTGAAAACATGAGAGAAGGGAGAAGATCGACACAGTATTGGGGACCAGAAGATGGGCTGGTCCCCCCCCCCGTAAAGACTATGCTTTTATTTAGGGAGAATTCTTATACAAGCATGAGAACCCGAGGAAACCCCTCCGTTCTGTAATCTTAGACCCGAAGGTCGTGCTTTCCCGTAAAGGGGCTTGGGCACAAGGCCGTTCCTTCCCGTAAGGGACTTAGGCGCGAAGCCGTGCTTTCCAGTAAGGGACTTAGGCGTGAAGCCGTACTTTCCCATAAGGGACTTAGACGTGAAGCCGTACTTTCCCGTAAGGGACTTAGGCGTGAAGCCGTACTTCCCGTAAAGGGCCTTCCCGTAAGACGGGAGATTCCTGCAAAACAAACCACACAAACACGCGACAACAATTCGTATGACGAATGCACAATAGATACCTGCCACTCTTGCGCGGGAAAAGCGACTCCCGTGCTTCGTAGTCTCGCGATCTCTTGCGGCAGAGTCTTCTCTTGCTGATGTTGGTACCTACCGTGAGTGAGGGCATGTGGTGCTTTTATAGCTCCCTGGCCACGGCACGAATAACTGCTCGCGTAGAGATCGTGGACGTTTTTTTTTTTGTGGGCGCTGTTCTACCCGAAATAGGGATAGAGAATTCGTTGGCTGGTTTTGTTGCTTTATCTTCTAAGTGGCTGCTTTATTTTATTAATAAAGAGGCCGGTCACTTAAAAGTGACCGGTCACTTTATAAAATAAAGTGTGAATCTGTTCAAACTTTAAAAACTCACTCCGTTAGTGAAAACAATGCTACACGGACACATTCCAGGCGTCCCCGGGTGTAGGACACGACACAGATGCAATGCACTCCTCGCGGGAAAACATCTGTCCTCCCGCGACTCTTCCTGCTTTTCGTAAAAAGCTTCATTGAACCCATCTTTATTCTTGTGCTTGCGTTCTTAGGCGTACTTTCTTACTCAGTTCGGATTTCCTCCTTAGCCTACGGGATCCCCCTTTACTGATGCACCCGTCACCCATCATGTGACGCATCAAAGGCACTCGTAACCCGGCCCTTTCCACCGAACTTACGGAAACTCCTTCGCGATGTTTACCGTCACCCATCAAATGACACATCAGAGTTGTCCGTTCCTGATGGCATTTCCCGTAGCTACAATCTTTTAACAGTTCTTAGTGTACACATTAAAATATCCTAATTTCATAAAAAGAAATTAATCATTAAAAATAAGAAATAGTCCAATTAGCAACAGCTGGACACTTTACATTTTTTTTAAAAAGAGAGTATGAAACCTGCTGATTATTAAAAGTCACTTACAGAGACTTTAAAGTTTGCAGAGAAACTCATTTTTGGGGCTCCCTACTTCTCTCTACTGCTCCCCTCTCTCACCCGCTCGTGCTCCCGCGCTCCCGCCATTACCTGCTCACCACTTCAACTTTTCGCGACCGAAAAGTCCAGAAAAGGCTCGATTTCGCGTGAATTTTCTAGTTTTTCGCCATGGATTCCTCCAGCTCAGGTGTGCAGTGTGACGACGCGTCAGGTAACATTCAAATTCCATTCACGCAGGCTCTCTACACATGGATTACAAGCACTTTCCAGAGCTTCGACCAGCGTGTTGCTGCTCTGAAAAACGCGAATGTTCAGACGAACCTTCGCTTGGCCTCTCTCGAAGGGGTCGTATAGGGGCTTAGTTCCCGACTTTCTACTCTCGAAAATATGGCTCAGTCGACGACTGCTCATATTTCCGAGGGCGAAACCCATCTCCAGCATTTGCGGACGCAGATTGCTGCTTTTGGGCGTTCGTCGGGTGGTCCGACTGTCACAATTCCGTACAAAACTACAAATTTCTCAGGTGAAGAGGAGTGTACGGAATTGGCTGTAAATAACTGGCTGTACCAGTGGACCACATACTTTGATCTCCATGGGGAGCATGATGAACGGAGGATTCAGACGTTTCCTCTCTATCTGCGCAGTAAGGCGCTTACCTGGTGGCGTGATATGAAAGAAAAGCCTACGACGTGGGTTGATTTCTGCGTGAAATTCAAGAAGGATTTCGCTAAAATGGACCCTTTGAAAGCTTACACCAAATAGGAGTCTTTCGATGAAAACTCCGTCTTTTGATAAGTATACGACAGCTTTCAAAGAGGCACTCACCTTCTGCAAGGTGGATTCCACACACGCCGTGCACATGTACTTGCTTGGGTTACATGAAGATTACCGGTGGGCCTTAATCAAGGACAAAGCCCCGATTGATGTCGAGGATGCAGTGGCCAAGGCCACGACGTTCCATTTGATAAATGGAGCAAATTATGAGAATAAAAGAACTGCAGACCATCAATCCGGTGAGGGTGCTTCGAGGAAGCGACCCCGATTCCAGCGTAAGTCCAAATCACCACCGAGATCTTCTCAGGAAAAGAAGGAAGCCAAAAACGCTTTAGTTACTGATGCAGTGAAGAAGGGCGCTTGCTTTGGATGTGGCTAGACGGGTCACAAATCAAGGATTGCCCTAAGAAGAAGAAGACGCAAAAACGGCAAGGCCGTCCTTCGGTTCAGATTCACGAGATCTTAGGTAACTCTGATGTTGTTCAAGTTGAAATCCATCATTTAGCGCACAGTTCATGCACAAATTGTACTTTTAGCACCAAAGTGTTTGGTAAGTACGATCTTCTCCGTTTCCCCAGGAAGATCAATGGTCACGACGTGACCGTACTCCTTGATAATGGAAGCTCACACAATTTTGTGGATGCAAAATTGGTGCAGAAACTGAACTTGCGGACGCAGGACAGTGACCATGAGTATCGCGTGAAGATGGCTCGTGGCGTGGATACGGATGTATGGAATCGGATGGTTCCAGAGTTGTCGCTCGAGCTGGCTGATTACAAAGAGAACTTGGACTTCCACATCATGCGCCTGGACAGAGCAGATGTTATTTTAGGAATTCCATAGTTTTATGATAAACAAGACTCATTGTATATAGGCTATGTACATTACTCTCTTGTTTTTGTTAAGCAAAACATTCCTTATGTATCTGTGTCGCTTTGTAATCAGAAGTCTGTAAATAATGGTTTTGCAATACCAGTTGTTACTGCTTTGGAAATGTATAAAGAAATAGTCTTCTGATGTTGACTTTTATCAATGTGTACGATCTGCTTGGTTTGATTCATTAGTGCTTGGTACTTCTGTCACTGAATTTCGTAAAAATGTTTCATGTTCTTCTGTTGAACTTGGGGATTCCGACGAATCCGACCTTATGACTGATTTCAAGGATGTTTTTCCTGATGATCTTCCTCCTGGCTTGCCGCCTTCGAGAGGAGTAGATCATGGGATTGAGTTGGCCGCCTTTGAGAGGAGTAGATCATGGCATTGAGTTGGTGGCTGGTAGTCAACCCTTCTCAAAGCAACCCTATCGGTTTAGTAAAACCGAGGAGGACGAGATTCAGCGACAGCTGAAGGATTATCTCGATAGGGGTTTTGTTTGGCCTAGCAAATCCCTGTGGGGAGCGCCAGTGCTACTTTCTCGAAAGAAGGATAACACTATGCGCTTCTGCGTGGATTACAAGGGGTTAAATAAACTCACTGTCAAGAACAAGTATCCGCTCCCGCGCATGGACGAGTTAATAGATCGGCTCCATGGAGCGTTGTATTTTACGAAGATAGACCTGCGATCAGGCTATCATCAGATATGGATCAAACTGGAAGATGTTCCTAAGACAGGCTTCCATACGCGTTATGGTCGCTACGAGTTTTTGGTCTTGCCTTTTAATTTGACCAATGCTCCTGCTACGTTCCAGCAGATGATGAATGATCTGCTGCAACCATTTTTAGGCAACTTCGTTGTTGTATTTCTCGATGATATCTTGATCTGCAGCCGAAGTTTGTCTGAGCACCTAGTGCATATACACGCACTGTTCTCGAAGTACTGAGAACTGAGAAGCTTTACACTAAGGCTTCGAAGTGTGAATTCTTTAAGAAAGAGCTTCTGTACTTGGGTCACATCATTACTCGCGATGGAATTCGCGTCTACCCTGAAAAGCTGGATAAAGTGCGAAATTGGCCCATTCTGAAGAATGCACGCCAAGTAAAGTCCTTTTTAGGCTTTACTCGATTCTTTCGCAAGTTTATCAAGGATTACTCTAAAGTTGTTGCTCCGCTTATGCAACTTTTAAAAGGAGGGGTGAAACGGCCGAAGACTTCGGGTCCTCGTCGTAAAGGTAATCCCCCTGTTGTCTGGAATGAGCGTCTCGACGAGAGCTTTCGGACACTAAAGAACTTGGTGACTACTGCGCCAATATTGCACATTGTGGATCCTAGCAAACCGTTTGTGGTTGAAACGGATGCTAGTGATTATGCTATTGGTGCGGCGTTATATCAGGATGGACGTCTTGTTGCGTTTGAAAGTAAGAAACTTTCTGACGCTGAGATGCGTTATCCAACGTATGAGAAGGAGCTTTACGCCGTAGTCCACGCCCTGAGGAAATGGCGGCACTACTTGTATGGCTCTACGTTTGTTGCATGGACAGATCATCACTCCTTGCGCTATATCTGTGATCAAGGTGATCTCAGAGGCCGGAAGACTAGATGGGTTGAGCTTATGCAAGAGTTTGACTTTGAGATCCGTTATAGAAAAGGATCCAGCAATCGAGTTGCCGATGTGCTCAGCAGGATTCCTGAGGTCAATGCCTTGTTTGTGGCTGAAATCTTGACGGATTTCTCTCTCTCTCTCTCTCTCTCTCTCTCTCTCTCTCTCTCTCTCTCTCTCTCTCTCCGAGGGCTATGTTGTTCCGATGGCCATTTGGGCAAGATATGGAACGAGCTCGAAGCGGGGCATGACTCGCATACAGGCTTGGGTGATTCAGAGACCCAAGTGAGTAGTGCTGGAGAGACGAGACAGCGACAATATTCCATTAGAGGTGGACCATTGTTCAGAAATGGTAAAGTCTGCGTGCCGGAAATCGATCAGATTCGACAAAGGATTTTGTGCGAATGCCACGATGTTCCTAGCGCTGGGCACCCAGGCATCCAGAGAACTTTGGCTTGGGTCAAGCGATATTTCTATTGGCCAAGAATGCGCTCTTACATAGAGAGCTATGTAAAGAGATGCGCTCAGTGTCAGGTCAATAAGGCAGAGCGCCTTAGGAAAGCTGGCCTGTTACATCCAATGGAAATCCCAAATGCCAAGTGGCAGAGTATTTCCATGGACTTCATCGTTGGTTTGCCAAATACTAGTCGAGGCAATGACGCTATTTGGGTTGTGGTCGATAGACTCACAAAAATGACGAAGTTTATACCAACGAAGTCGACAGTAAAAAGCCATGAGTTGGCGGTTTTATTTGTCGATCAGCTTTATAAGTTGTATGGTCTCCCAGAGGACATCGTCAGTGATCGAGATGCTAAGTTCACTGGCCGATTTTGGCGAGATGTGTTCGCTCATCTTCAGACGAAGTTGAGTATGTCGTCTTCTGACCATCTTGAGTCCAACGGACAAACCAAGAGGATGAATCAGACGTTAGAGGACATGTTGAGAGCCTATGTCTCTCATAGGCAGTCTGACTGGGAAAGGTATCTTCCACAGTAGAGTTTGCCTATAATAGTAGCAAGCATTCTGCTACTGGATATAGCCCGTTCATGTTGATGTATGGATTCGAGCCTAAATCCCCGATTGCTATTGGCTTAGAGAAAGTCAAGGACCGCCAAGCTCGTGATTTCCTGTATGACATGCAGGAAATGCTCGAATTGGCCAAGGATAGCATAAGAACGGCTTGTGATCGAGTCACTACTTATGCTAATCAAAAGAGATCTCCAAGGACTCTAGATGTGGGACAATGGGTCTATCTGAAGATACCCAAGGATTCCAAGACTATGCGAACAAGAAAGCATTATAAGCTTTCAGCTAGATATTGTAGTCTATTCCTGATCACAGAGAATTGGCCAGGTTGCCTACAAACTTGCTCTCCCTTTGGATGTTGCTGTACATCCAGTGTTTCATGTCAGCCGCCTTAACATGAAATTGGGCGAAACTGATGTTGTGGTGCCTATCGAGGAAAATGTGTGGCAAGATATGCAAATTGAGTATATTCCTCGGGAACCAGAGGCAGTTTTGGATCATCGTACCCGTCATTCTCGCCAAAAGGCTTATGACGAATACTTAATTAAATGGAAGGGTCAATCTGAAAGGTTTGCTACTTGGGAACCTGTTAGAGCTTTGAAGGCTCAGTATCCCGACTTCATTGATGAGGACATCAATGGTTCTTAAGGGGGGAAGTATGTTATGTCCCGCTCACAAGAGAGGGGATCTAGCCCAGATGCCGTCGGGATGGGCGTCCAGTGTCCGGGCGGACGTAGTGTGAACCTGGCTAGTGTGGCCGGCCATTATTATAAAAGGGAGGCCAAGGCCTCTTTTACAGTTATCGACCCCACTGGCAGAGTGCCAGTGGTTAGCCCGCGAGGCTAGGAGTGCGCGAGGTCACCTCGAGGAGGTGAGGCCGGGTGGTATGGGATGCTCGGTCTTACAGGTGCACGCCTACGTCCTCGGACGCTAGCCCCAGCACGGGGGAGCTGCCGGATGGTGGCTATGGTCGGGTGGTCCGTTCGACGAGCATCTGTAGGCGGTCCGTGTGGCCGGGAGATCTTTTCTCCTCGTTTGTTTCAGGTTCCATCCTTCTTGAGCACGAAAGATTAGATATTTGAAGTGGATGAATATTCACGAGATTTGGATACGTCTTTTGCCAAGGTTCGCGAGACTTTGCAAGAGTCTCAAGAACGACAGAAAAAGGTAGCGGATCGCCATCGTCGCGACTTGAAACTGAAGGAGGATGATTGGGTGCTCTTACTTTTGAGAAGGCACGCCTAAGAAAGAAAAAGGGAAAGAATTGGCTTTTTCCAAAGCTTAGTATGCGATACTATGGACCTTTCCAGATAATTGAAAAGATAAATGATGTCTCCATCCGATTGAAACTGCTAGATACTTGGAGGATTCACAATGCATTGCATGTGAGTCTCTTGAAACCCTGTTAAGGGTGATGTGTCTGATGATGGGGAGCCTGATAAGCAACGTGCAGTGGAAGAAAACGAGGAGACCCTTGTTCCTGAACAAATTTTGGCACATACGGATACGAAGAAAGGTAAAGTCCGAATGCGGTTCTTGGTTAAATTCAAGAACTTTCTTGCATTTGTACGAAGTGGACGGAGGAGGAGGACCTAGCAGATACTCCTCGGATTGTGAAACTTTACCTCGATGTTGTGGTTTAGCATAGTCTACTCCAAATGGAACCTAGAAATTAAGCTTGGCCGAAGATCTGGTGCAGTGGGATGCACAAGAGGGGAGTTACTCCGCTCCTTTGTCAACAGATGCCTCGATTTAGATACTAGAGTCACTGATGTCTCTTTGAGCTTCAAGGATACTGAGAGTTGACAGTATTCTGCTGTATGACTTTATGAAATGGAATTCCTGATAATGATACTGATTTGTTCTTGACTTCTTTTGAGTGCAGGAACTGATAGACGAAATGACTGCAACATTTTTGTCTGATTGATCTCGAATAGACATGGTTGCAATAGGGGTTAGTCAATCGGACATCGATGAGGTCCCGATTGGACCTAGATGTGATTGCTAGCTACATTGCCGATAAATCATGGTCTAAGATCTGAATGAATGTTGAATGTCATTGATGTCCTGTGATGTCGTGTGATGTGACTGTCGATTTTGTACATGTGCTAGATGTGTGTTCCTAGTACGTAGGTACTAACAGTCAGTGTCTGCTAAGACGGTTTATGGCTTTTGTCGGTTTTGCAGGCATAATTGCGGTCGATTACAATGCTTTCAAGAGGGGGGTATGTCACAAAGTGATGACGTGGTGGACAACCCCTAATTTCTGCCAAAAACCCTAAAATTCTTGTAAACCCTAATTTTTGCCAGAAACCCTAATTTCCGGAAATTGTGGAGGCTTAAAAAAAATAAAAAAAATAAAAAAAATATATTTTTAATGATGAGCGACGCGAATCTTGCTTTTTACTCTACGCAAGAGAAAGGAAGAGAATGCTTTTTTTTTAATAAAAAAAAAGAGAAGAGCTTGAGAGAGAGGAGCTTTTGAGCTCTTATGCCTTTAACTGGAAAGCTTTTGGGGCTCTGCTTTTGGGCATCCCTTGTACTTTTAAATACATGGAGAGGGCTTCACTTCTCAGAGCATCTAGACGCAGAGTCTGAGAGTGAAACCCTGGCCACACTCTTGTACTTTGATCTGACTAATATAAAAAGAAATACCGAAAGGGGCGCCAGTGTTTGGGGCCAATATCTCTAGTCACGGAACTTCGCCGGGCCAGTGCAAATCTATTGTGATCTGTGAATTGTTTTGAAGTGGTTATTTGCTGCTGTCGCGGTTGATTCTTGACTTGGAGTATCCAAGTCCGTTACATGATCTGGCACTTTTGTGAGTCTGTTCGTAGACCGTGCATGTCCAGACACTTAGATTAGATACATATCCTCTGGTTGCACACAACATGATCATCAGATTTCCATCAGAACCCATCAGGAGCATTTTTTACAGTGCATAGACCTATTTTTCCTATTTTAGCCAATTTTCACTTATTATTCTTAAGTGATATGTTGGGAACTAGGTAGGGCAATTTTGCAAGGAAGTATATAAGAAAACCCAGCGCTAGCACTTTCTGGCAGAAGAGGCAGTAGGAACTTCGATTCAATAGGCAACTTCTCAGCAGAACCCCCATCAGCAACAGGCCTAGCATTTTTGCATCAGTAGAGAGCTAGCGTTTTTGCATTGAACACCAGTCCTATCATTTGCGTTGCAGATCAGCCCCGGCGACAGCAAAATAGCAGATCAGCCCTAGCGTTAGTAGATTCCCACAGCAACACAGCAGATGAGCCCTAGCATCAACAAATTTCCCACAGCAGACAAAATTCAGCCCTAGCGTTTTTAGAGCAGCAAGAACCTAGCATTTTGAAGTTCCTCTGCGACGGAATCAGCAGTAGCACCAGCATTTTTAGTTTTCAGCATCAAGACACTGCAGGAGAACCCCCAGACTTTGTAGATCTCACCTTCTCGCAGCAGATCCTCGTCGCACGGTCAGATCCAGCGTAGTTTGCAAATTCAGCCCGGAAAACGCAGATTTCAGCATCTGCGTTTTTAGAGCGTCGTCGTCGCACCGTCATCATCGGCATCGTCATCGACATAGAGTTAGAATTCAGCAGATAAAGATTTGCAGTTTTCAGCCATTAGCGATTTCAGTTTTCAGCCCCTCTCGTCGTCGTCCTCATCGTCGTCGACATCGTCGGCAAGTCCAAAGCATTGTAGAGATGTGTGCAATCAATAGTAGACCGCTCTCGCCATAGAGAGTGGGGCCTTCGGAGGAGGGTTTTACAATATTCTGGTGTTGTATTCTGCTCTTTCTATCTCTTAGTCTTAGCACCTTCATTCACAGTGTTTATCCACTTTGTTTGTGTCCATTGCACTCTCTCACTAAAGGAACGGAAGGCTCTCCCTTCCGTAAGTAAAAGGAACCTTGATCACAGTTTGGAGTACTCACCTTGAGCAAAGTTCAACATTCACTTCCGCTGCACCTTACATTGGTATCAGAGCTTTGACAGTGTTCTGTATCACTCAAGGAAAGAACCACAAGAACCACTTAATTTTTTTTGCTTGTTGCGGTCGCACGTACCAAGTTCTCTTGGGCGTTTCGATTCTTAATCGTGTTTTTGAAGAGTGACAGGAAACCCAAGAAAGAAGGGCTTGTCCAACCTCCCCTTGTGCCTCTTTTCACTCATTGAGAGCGGACCGCTTAGCGGCTGGCCAATCGATGTGAGGTGGAAAAAAGCAACCTTGGTGTGAGCGCAAGGCCGCCAAGGGGTGCGCCCGCGGAAAAGAGAAGAGCTCGGGTGAAGAGAAGATCCTTCTCTAACACAGATTGCAAGCTACAGAAGAACCTCAAGAACCTCAAGATCCTCAAGAACCCAAGAACCAAGACCCACAAGAACCCAAGTTCCTCGTGAACTTAAGATCCAAAGATCTCAGTGTATGGTCATCACCCGAAGCGGAATGGATACTTTGCAGGAAGGTGGTGAGCATGAAGAAGGTGAAGAAGAATTTTCCACACTAGGAGGTTTTTCTGACCCTCCCTCTTCCCATCTACGCCACGGTTTGCACCAAATCCTATGGAGGCTTTGGTCAAGCCGATGATGGACATGATGGCATAACAACAAGAAGCGACTCGCGTTGCGATGGCACAACAACAAGAAGCGAATCGCGTTGCGATGACACAACTAGAAAGAAAAGCAGAACGACAGGAAGCCATGGAGCGTGAACGCCAAAACAGACAAGAAACATTGGCTCGCGAAGCACGCTTGGCAGCCGAAGAATGAAAAGAAAGAAAAGCACAAAGAAAGGAGACAGCCGAAGAAAGACGAGTGGCCTTGGAGGCAGATCGTGAGGTTCAGAGAGACCTACACATGCAAGAGTTGGTTCAACAGGCTCTCACCTTGAGACCCGCGTCGGACAGAGATGTTGGTGGTTCATCAAGTGGCTCACGCCGAGATTCGGACTCCAACAACCCCGTCACAGAGAAGATCACGTTTAGTAAGTATGATGGTAAGATGGATGCTAGTGTTATTCATTTTTGGCTGCATCAATTTAATGCTTATTTTGCGACAACTAAGGAGACAGGGAATCGCAAGGTTTTGAGGGTAGCTATGTACCTTGCCGGTGATGCCATCAATTGGTACCACGCATGGCAAGAGGCACAGATGGTCGCGCACCTAGAGGAAGCCGAGGATGGCACGCCCCTTTCCTTCAATTGGGCCGACTTCCAAGACAAGCTCAAGGCGCGGTTTATGCCACCACAATACCTAGCGCGGTTGAAAGAGGATTGGCGCAATCTCAAGCAGAATGGTATGCCAATCATGTCTTTTTCTAACCGTATTTTGTAGCTCGGCACTTAATTACGCAAATCGGATGATGAGCGTAAAGAGGCTTTCCTTTTTGGGTTGGACGAATATATCAAGTTTGATGTAGAAGTTTTCGACCCCGCGGATCTCAACAAGGCGGTAGCAATCGCTCTCTCCCAAGAGATGAAGCACAACAAGGGAAAGCCTAAGGAAAACAAGACTTCAACAAGTACCTCTCAGACTTCGCAGAACCCTCAGAACGGCAAGAACGGTAAGAACGGTAACTCTTCTAACCAATCTTCCAATAGTCTCTCAGAAAAGAACTCTCCAAATGAACTTAAGGGTAAGGCTAGTACAATTGCTTAACCTAAGCTCACTCTAGATGAAAAGGTAGAACAAGGAATTTTAGGAGGATACATCACGTTGGAAGAGCAAAGCACTTATTCTAAGGAAGGTCGTTGTTTTCATTGTCACATCAAGGGTCACATAAAAAGAACATGTCCTAAGCTTGGATCTAAAGACACTAAAGAACCCACATAACCCACTTCCTCTGTCAATGCAATAAATGAGCACACGAGTGTGACCCAAGTTCCTCATGATCCTTCCATTTATGAGTCTCTCATTAAGTGTTATTGTCATGTGAAGGGTTAGCGTTTTGTCATATTGTTTGACCTAGGCAGTATGCATGATGTGATTAGTGACTCTCTTGTCGAAAGAGCCCGCTTGGAGGTTAGTACGACATCTCCTTTCGAGGTGTCACGCTTCGCTCCCGGTATGGACTCTCTCATCATGAAAGAGCACCTTGATGTTTTGTTCACTGTTTAACAAGCGTCCTTCCGCAAAAAAATTGTAGTCTCTCCTCACTCAGGATGTGATATGCTTTTAGGCATAGGATGGTTTCGTGAGCTTAACCCTCTCATTGATTGGGCAGCTAATACGTTGACTTTCAATGCTAAAAGTGACTCTCCCATTGTCATTCATGGAGAGCAAGGTGTTCATTCTTCATCTCTCATTTCTAATGTGTAGGTGAAGATTGAAAGGATTCAGGAGAAGGAGACTCTCTCAGTCTCGTCTTCTCCAAAGCATGACACACATGATTTGGATGGTAATGACAAGCATAATGAATAGCATGATCAAGATGTGATTATTCATGAGCATGATGATTTGCATGATCATGTGATTATTCACGAGCATGATGATTTGCAGGATAATGATGTGATTGTTCACAAGGATGATGGTTTAGTTGATACTTTGTCTAGTGAAGCTAATCTCATTGCAGACTCGATCAATCACGAAGAACCGATCTTGGCCCTCGAGTGGAGGTCCACAGAACCCCCAGGGCCCACAGGAAGATTCGATAGATCTCGAAGAACCGATCTTTGCTCTCGAGCCTAGGTCCCAAGAACCCTTGTTAGGTGCATCGGAATGAATGTTGAACTTTGCTCAAGATGAGTGCTCCGAACTGTGCTCAAGGTTCCTTTTCCTTACGGAAGGGAGAGCCTTCCGTTTCCTTAGTGAGAGAGTGCAATGGACACAAACAAAGTGAATGGACACTGTGCGTGAAGGGGCATGAGACTGAGAGATAGAGAAGAGAATACGACACCAGAGACGACGTAAAACCCTCCTCAAAGGGCCCCACTCTCTATGGCGAGAGCGGTCTACTTATGATTGCACAAATCTCTACAATGCTTGGACTTGCCGACGATGTCGACGACGACGAGACGGGCTGAAATCTGAAAACGCTAATGGCTGAAATCTGCAAATCTTTATCTGCTGAATTCTGACTCTATGTTGACGACGATGTCGATGATGACGATGCAAGGACGACGCGCTGAAAACGCAGATGCTGAAATCTGCGTTTTCCGGGCTGAATCTGTAAACCTTGTGGAATCTGACCGTGCGGCGAGGAACTGCTGCGGGAAGGTGAGATCTGCGAGGTTTGGGGGTTCTACTGCGGAGTCTGACTGCTGAAAACTGAAAACGCTGATGCTTCTTGGGCCTTGTCGCGATGAATCTGCAAAACGCTGAGGTTGCTGCCTGATCCAAAAACGCTAGGGGCTGAATTGTCTTCTGTTGCAAAAACGCTAGGGGTTCTGTTGTCTTGCTGTTGTCGGGGCCGATCTGCTGTGCAAAAACGCCAGGCTGCTTGTCTTGATCCAAAAAACGCTGGCTGATCTGGTCCAAAAACACTAGGTTTATGTTGTGGAGCAAAAACGCTAAGCCTCTTGGGTTCTGCTGAGAAGTTGCCTGTTGAGCTCCTGCTCCTGCTCCTGCTGCCTCTTCTGCCAGAAAGTGCTAGCGCTAGGTTTGCTTATATACAAACTTAGCAAAATTGCCCTACCTACTTTCCAACAAAAGTCACTTAATAAATAAGTGAAAAATGTCAAAAATAGGGAAAATAGGACTGGAAAATTCCCCTGAAGGATTCTGATGGATTTTGATGCGAATGCTTATGATCATCCTGTGTGCACCCAGAGGATATGCATCTAACCCAAGTGTCTGGACAAGCACGGTTTGCAAACAGACTCACAAAAGTGTCAGATCACTTCCTATTCTAGACTGACTTGACTGAACTAAACCCTGGTCATGCTGTAGCTTGTCCACGGACATAGGGTTGGATGTGTCACGTGACAACCCTCACAGGAAGTATTATGTGTACGAGTGATTGGTCAGCACGCATTGTTCGAGTGTTTCGTTCGTGATGCTTTCATGTATTTTAGTCACCGTCTTTATGTGATCCATTTTCACAGGCATGAGATATTGTATGATGAACACGATTCACTCATGAATGAGCATGGATGTATGCGGATGATTCATGAAAAGATGAAATGTTTGCACCCAAGTAATTCACATTCCATGTCTCTTCCTTGGCATGACTCAGTATCCGAAAGAGCACAAGAAGGATTGAGCATTAAGCATCGGCATTTCTATTCTGATTTGCCACAGTTGATTGATTTAGATAAGAAACTCAAGATTCGACCCCATTGTTTATGTGTGTTTGATGAACGGTTTGGCACTCCGTCACTTTGTTCATCTGTATCGCATGCACAGTTTTTTCCAAAGAATAGTATTTTTCCAGTCACTTTACATGAAATGGGCATGTTCATGTTTTTGTATTGGAAGTGGTTTCAGGAATTTTCAGCCTCGGAGATTCTTGAAGAAGGTAGACGCATGACTATAGACGAAGTGTAAGGTGCAGCGGAAGCGAATGTTGAACTTCGCTCAAGATGAGTGCTCCGAACTGTGCTCAAGGTTCCTTTTACTTACGGAAGGGAGAGCCTTCCGTTCCTTTAGTGAGAAAGTGCAATGGACACAAACAAAGTTGTGAACACTGTGAATGAAGGTGCTGAGCCCGAGAGATAGAGAGAGAAGAATACGACACTAGGGATATTGTAAAACCCTCCTCCAAGGGCCCCACTCTCAATGGCGAGAGTGGTCTACTATTGATTGCACAATCTGGTACAATATGCTGATGCAAATCTACGTGATGCTATGTCGAGGCCGACGGTAATGACGAGACTATGGCTGAAAACTGAATGCTTGGCGAATCGGCAATTGTTGAAGTTGATGGGGCTGATATGCTATTACAAAAACGCTGTCCTTGCTGTCTACAAACGCTGGGTCTGCTGCTGTTGTATTGCTGAAGTAAAATGCTGAAGGCTGTCTTCCAAAAACGCTGGCTTGCTACTCTTCTAAGCGCTGATTTGCTGCTGTTTCGTAAGGCTGAAAACACTGATCTGCAGGGATGAAAAACGTTGGTTCAAGGCTTGCAAAACGCTGTTGCAAACGCTGACCTGATGGCCGAAATCGCTGATGTCTTAGGGCTGAAAAATGCCAGGTTAATTGCGCTGAAATCGCTGGCCTTTAGGGCTGAAAAATGCTGGAGTTCTCTTGAGGGGAAACGCCAAGGTTCTTAGGGGTCTTGCGTGAGAAGATGCCTGTCGAACAATGCTCTTGTTGTCTCTTTTGCCAGAAAGTGCTAGCTCTGGTTTCTTTATATATTTCATTAGCAAAATTGCCCTACCTAGTTCCCAACAAAAGTCAATTAAAATAATAAGTGAATAATGTCAAAAATAGGGAAAATAGGTTTAATGCACTGGGAACTGATCTTGATGGAATCTGATGGGAATGCTAATGATCATGGTGTGTGCAACCAGAGGATATACATCTAATCTAAGTGTCTGGACATGCACGGTCTGCGAACAGACTCACAAAAGTGCCACATCACTTCCTATTCTAGACTGACTTGACTGAATTGAACCCTGGTCATGCGGGTACATAGGGTTGGATGTGTCACGTGACTTCCCGTCCTTTTCAAAGTGAGGTACTGGTACCGACCTGTATGGCGTCGAGGGAGATTGCTAATAACATCCGGAATCCTCGAAAGGACTCTTCGCCGGCCCACTCTGATGTGTGGGTCGTGCGATATTTGAACTTCATAAAGGTCTGCAAAGTCTTCTTCTTTGGGCCGCGCCGAAAGCGACACAAAGTCTTTTGAGTCTCCTTCAATGCTTCCACTGCTTCTATGGACGTAGGTCCACCTTCGTCAAGAATCTCCGAGGCTGAAAATTCCTGAAACCACTTCCAACACAAAAACATGAACATACCCATTCCATGTAAAGTGACTGGGAAAATTCTAGTCTTTTGAAAAAACGGTGCATGCAATGTAGATGAACATATAGACGGAGTGCCAAATCGTTTATCAAACACACGCAAACAATGAGATCTAATCTTGGTTTTTTGATGTATCCTTATCAACTGTGGCAAATCACAATGGAAATGCCGATGCTTGGTGGTCAATCCTTCTTGTGCTCTTTCTACGATTGTGTTGTGCCAAGGAAGAGACATGGAATGTGACTTCCCTGAATGCATACTTTTCAGCTTTTCATGAGAAATTCTCATACATCCGTGCTCATTCATGAGTGAATCGTGCTCATCGTACAATATGTCATGCCTATGAAAAGGGATTACATAAGGACATTGACTAAAATACAGGAAACGATGACGAATAAAACACTCGAACAATGCGTGCTGACTAATCATGCGAAGACATAGTACTTCCTGTGAGGGTTTTGTGGACCTAGGCTCGAGAGCCAAGATCGGTTCTTCGTGTTTGATCGAATCTTCTTGTGGGGGTTTTGTGGAGCTCGACTCGAGAGACAAGATCGGTTCTTCGTGATTGATCGAATCTGCAATGAGGTTAGCTTCACTAGAGAAAGTATCAACTAACACATCATCCTTGTGAACGATTAATCACATCATCTTTATCTTGCAAATCTTCATACTTGTGAGAAAGCACGTCTTGATCATCATGCAAATCATCATGCTTGTCATTATCATGCAATTCATCATGCTTATCATCATGCAAATCGTGTGTGATGATTTGGAGACTGAGAGAGTCTCCTTTTCCCGAATCTCTTGCATCTGTGCCTGCACTTGAGAAAAGAATCGCAATAAGGCGTCTTTCCTTTTGTTGTGCTCATGTTCTATGGCTACCATTCTGTCTTCGTATTTACGCTCAATTTCTGCTTTTCGTGCTTCGCGTTCTAACTTCCTTGCTTCGCGTTCTAACTTACTGTCCATAAACATCTGCTCCAACTCCTCCATAGGAGTTAGTGCAATCCTTGGCGTAGATGGGGAAGGTGGAGGGTCAGAAAAACCTCTTGGTGGGGAAAATTCTTCTTCGCCTCTCTCATGCTCATCACCTCCATGTGAAGTATCCATGCCGCTTCGGGTGATGACCATCCACTGAAGTCTTGGGTTCTTAAGTTTACGAGGAACTTGGATTCTTGTGGGTCTTGGTTCTTGGGTTTCTTGAGGTTCTTGAGGGTCTTGGGGTTCTTCTTTTGCTTGCAATCTGTGTTAGAGAAGGATCTTCTCTTCACCCGAGTTCTGCTCTTTTCCGCGGGCGCACCCCTTGGCGGCCTTGCGCTCACACCAAGGTTGCTTTTTCCCACCTCACGTCTATTGGCCGGCCGCTAAGTGCACGGTCCACTCTCAATGAGTGACAAGAGGCACAAGGGAAGGCTTGACAAGCCGGTCTTTCTTGGGTTTCCTGTAACACGATTAGGAATCGACACGCCCAAGAGGTCTTGGGCTACGTGTGACCTCAACAAGCAAAAAGAATTTGTTGTGGTTCTTTCCTTGAGTGATACAGAACACTGCCAAAGCTCTGATACCAATGTTAGGTGCAGCGGAAGTGAATGTTGAACTTTGCTCAAGATGAGTGCTCCGAACTGTGCTCAAGGTTCCTTTTACTTACGGAAGGGAGAGCCTTCTGTTCCTTTAGTGAGAAAGTGCAATGGACACAAACAAAGTGGTAAACACTGTGAATGAAGGTGCTGAGACTGAGAGATAGAGAGAGAAGAATACGACACCATGGATGTTTTAAAACCCTCCTCCAAGGGCTCCACTCTTGATAGCGAGAGTGGTCTACTACTGATTGCACAATCTGGTACAATATGCTGATGCAAATCTAAGTGATACTATGTCGAGCCCGACGGTGATGACGAGCCTATGGCTGAAAACTGAATGCTTGGGGAATCGGCAATTGTTGAAGTTGACGGGGCTGATATGCTATTGCAAAAACGTTGTCCTTGCTGTCTACAAATGCTGGGCTTGCTGCTGTCGTACTACTAGTAAAACGCTGAAGGCTGTCTTCCAAAAACGCTGGCTTGCTGCTCTTCTAAGCGCTGGTTTGCTGCTGTTTCGTAAGGCTGAAAATGCTGATCTGCAGGGGTAAAAAACGCTGGTTCAAGGCCTGCAAAATGCTGTTGCAAACGCTGGCCTGATGGCTGAAATCGCTGATGTCTTCGGGCTGAAAAATGCCAGGTTAACTGGGCTGAAAACGTTGGCCTTTAGGGCTGAAAAACGCTGGAGTTCTCTGGAGGGGGAAACGCCAGGGTTCTTAGGCGTCTTGCGTAAGAAAATACCTGTTGAGCAATGCTCCTGCTGCCTCTTCTGCGAGAAAGTGCTAGCTCTGGTTTCATTATATATTTCATTAGCAAAATTGCCCTACCTATTTCCCAACAAAAGTCACTTGAAATAATAAGTGAAAAATGTCAAAAATAGGGAAAATAGGTTTAATGTACTGGGAACTGATGCTGATGGAATCTGATGTTGATGATCATGTTGTGTGCAACCAGAGGATATGCATCTAATCTAAGTGTCTGGACATGCACGGTCTGCGAACAGACTCAAAAAAGTGCCAGATCACTTCCTATTCTAGACTGACTGGACTGAACCGAACCCTGGTCATGCTGTAGCTTGTCCACGGCACATAGGGTGGGATGTGTCACGTGACACGAAGTTGAAGCATTGAAGGAGCCACAAATGACTTTGTGTCGCTTTCGGCGTGGCCCAAAGAAGCAAGCGTTGCAGACCTTTATGAAGTTCAAGTATCGCACGACCCACATATCAGAGTGGGCCGACGAAGAGTCCTTTCCAGGATTCCTCCAGACGCCGTTGGCGATCGCCCTCGATGGCTACAGTTCGGTACCAGTACCTCACTTTGAAAAGGAGGGGATGTCACGTGCACATCTAACTCTATGTGTATGTGAACAAGCTACTTCATGACATGGGTTCAGTTCAATTAGCTTAGAAAGTGATCTGGCACTTTTGTGAGTCTGTTCGCAGACTGTGCATGTCCAGACACTTAGATTAGATGCATATCCTCTGGTTGCACACAGCATGATCATCAGATTTCCATCAGAACCCATCAAGAGCATTTTTACAGCGCATAGACCTATTTTCCTTATTTTAGCAAAACCTATTATTTTTAAGTGACTTTTGTTGGGAACTAGGTAGGGCAATTTTGCAAGGAAGTATATAAGAAAACCCAGCGCTAGCACTTTCTGGCAGAAGAGGCAGTCGGAACCTCGGTTCAACAGGCAACTTTTCAGGAGAATCTTCATCAGCAAACCTAGCGTTTTTGCATCAGCAGAGAGCTAGCGTTTCTGCATTGAAGACCAGCCATGGCGTTTGCATTGCAGATCAGCTCCGGTGACAGCAAGATAGCAGATCAGCCCCAGCGACGGCAGATTCCCACAGCAACACAACAGATTAGCCCTAGCGTTAGCAGATTTCCCACAGCAGACAGAATTCAGCCCTAGCGTTTTTAGAGGAGCAGGCAACCTAGCGTTTTGCAGTTCCTCCGTGACGGAATTAGCAGTAGCATCAACGTTTTTAGTTTTTAGCATCAAGACACCGTAGTAGAACCCCCGGGGCAAGGAAGCATGCGCAAGCATCGCACGAGCCATCTCCATGATAGTCCGATTCTTTCGCTCAACAATTCCGTTCTGGGAAGGAGTGCAAGGAGTAGTCAGCTGGCTCTGGATGCCCTCTGACTTGTACCACTGTGCAAAGTCCTTCGAGGTGAACTCACCATCTTTGTCTGAACGAATACATTTGACGTGCAAGTCCTCCTTTTCAACCATCGTCTTCCAATTTTGAACGAATTGAAAGCCTTCGACTTAAGCTTTAGGAATGAAGCCCAAGTGTAGCGGTTGAAATCATCCACAAGCGCAAGCAAAAACTGTGAGCCAGAAAATGAAGTAGTGCTCATGGGGCCACATAGATCAATGTGAGCAAGTGCAAGTGGTGCCAAAGCTCTGTTGGATGCTTGCTTCGGAAAGGCAACCCTGTGTTGCTTGCTTAGCTGGCAAGCTTCGTATATTGTAACAGAGTTGGAGACTCCAAGTCGAGAATCTACCGCGACACCACAAGAATTCACTTCAAACAATTCACAGTTTACAATTGATTCGACACTGGCCCGACGGAGTTCCGTGCCTAGAGATATTGGCCCCAAAGACTGGCGCCCCTTTTGGTATTTCTTTTTGTATTAATCTGCAACTCAAAGTACAAGTGAGTGGTCGGGACTCACTCTCAGACTCTGCGTCCAGATGCTCTGAGAAGTGAGAGCCCAAGCCACTATTAAATAGATTTACAAAGGATGCTAAAAGTAGAGCCCAAAAGCCTCAAAATCAAAAGCCTTGCCAAAAATAAAGCAAAAGCTTTCTATCTCTCACAAACCACAACTTGGTAAATAAAATAAGGCTTTAATAAAAGCTCTCTCTCTCTCTCTCTCCCCTCTTGCATAGAAAAGTAGGCCACGCAAAAGCTGCCCAAAATCAGCGCCGTAAAACGTGGGCGTCCGTACATGTTGCCACGTGGCTGAATTTCCACAAAGTGCGTTGCATTTTCCGGGGCTGCCCTACAGCCAGCCACGTCAGCATTTCAA
Source organism: Adiantum capillus-veneris (assembly GCF_014529385.1). Taxonomy (NCBI): domain Eukaryota; kingdom Viridiplantae; phylum Streptophyta; class Polypodiopsida; order Polypodiales; family Pteridaceae; genus Adiantum; species Adiantum capillus-veneris. The sequence continues at coordinate 123,296,608 of NC_140950.1, read as the reverse complement.
CCAATTTTCTCCACGGGATTGTTCATGCCAAAAGGGGTGTGTGTGTGTGTGTGAGTGTGTACTGGGCAGCCACGTCACCAGTTTGTGACATACCCCCCTCTTGAAAGTATTGTAGTCGCCCTTGATTACGCCTACAAAATAGACAGAAGCCATAAACTGTCTTAGCAAACCCTGACTGTTAGTACCAATGCACTAGAAACACACATCTAGCACATGTACCAATCAACAGTCACATCACATGACATCACATGACAAATCACATTCAACATTCATCGGATCTCAGACCATGATTTATCAGCAATGCAATTAGCAATCGCATCTAGATCCACCCAGGACCTCATAGATGCCCGGGCCCTGATTGACTAATCCCTATTGCAACCATGTCTATCGAGATCATTCAGAACAAAATGTTGCAGTCATTTCGTCTATCAGTTCTTGCACTTAAACAAGTCAAGAACAAGTCAATACATGTTCGGGAATTCCAGTTCATAAAGTCATTACAGCAGAATACTGTCAGCTCTCAGTATCCCTGAAGCTCAAAGAGACATCAGTGACTTCTAGTATCAAAAATCGAGGCATCTGTTGACAAAGGAGCGGAGTAACTCCCCTCTTGTGCATACCCGTTGCACCAGATATCCAACCAAGCTGAATTCAAAGCTGAATTAGGGGTTCCATTTGGAATAGACTATGCTAAACCAAAAGCTTCAAGGTAAAGATTCACAATCTGAGGAGTATTTGCTAGGTCCTCCTCCTCCATTCACTTAGCATCCAATGCGGAGTAGGTCTTGAATTTAACCAAGAACCGTCATTTCGCTTTACCCTTTTATCTTTCTATCTTTCTGTGCCAATCTCTATTCTGGAACGAGTATCTGCTCGTTTTCTTTCACTGCGGGTTGCTGATCAGCTCCCCATCATCGGGCACATCGCCTTCAAAAAGGCTTCAAGAGAGTCACATGAAAAACATTTTGAATTCTCCAAGTTTCGAGCAGCTTCAGTCGGAAGGAGACATCATTTATCTTTTGGGAGATCTGGAAAGGTTCGTAGTATCGCATACTAAGCTTTGGAAAAAGCCTCTCCTTTCCCTTTTTCTTTCTCAGGCGGCCCTCAAAAGGTAAGAGCACCCAATCGTTCTCCTTCAATTCAAATCGCGACGATGGTGATATGCTGCCTTTTTCTGTCTTTCTTGAGATTTCTGTAAAGCCTCGCGGACCTTGGCAAAAGCCGTGTCCAAGTCGCGTGTGTGCTCATCGGCTTCAAAAATCATATCTTTAGTTCTTAGGAAGGGTGGAACCTTCGTAGCACCTTCGATAATCTCAAATGGTGCCTTCCCCGTTGAAGAGTGTATCATGTTATTGTAGGCAAATTCCACCAAAGGTAAATACTTTTCCCATTGAGTCTTCCGATTCGAGATGTAAGACTTTAATAAATCTAGAACCACTCAATTGGCAATCTCAGATTGCGTGTCAGTCTGCGGGTGGAAAGATGACGAGAACTGTAACCGTGTGCCAATGTTCTTCCAAAACAAACTCGTAAATTTGGGGTCCCTGTCTGAGACAATCGTCTCGGGCATGCCATGTAATCTGAAGATCTGGGCCACAAACAGTCTCGCTAAATGATCCGGCTTGACTGTTTTTTTCACCGGAATAAAATGAGCAAACCTGTCAATAACAGTCTTGTTACCATCGTGACCACTCTGTGTTCTTGGGAGATCAAAAATGAAATCCATTGCAATACTTTCCAAGGGCGAGTGGGTATGGGTAAACACTGTAACAATCCTTGTGCTTTATGCCTGTCAAACTTGACCTTCTGGCATACCAAGCAACTGCGCACAAACTCGGCCACATCCTTCTTGAGTGTCGGCCAAAAGAAGTATCTCTCTACTTCTTTCAAGGTGGTAGCAATGCCGTGGTGACCCATAAAAGGTGGACAGTGGCATTTAGTCATAACCTTTTCCCTCAACGGTTGTGTAATGCACAACATGGTTTTCCTCATCAAGTAGCCATCCCGAATGGAATATGTTGCTACTATCTCCCCATCTCGTATCCGTGTAAAAATATCTGTAAAATCTGTATCTGTGGCATACTGATCGACCATATTCTCGAAGCTCCTTTGATGTATTGCGGAAATAGCCAGAACCAACGGCTTCCGAGACAAAGCATCCGCCACCAAATTCTTCAATCCTTGCACATGGACAATCTTGAAGTGAAACTGTGACAAGATGTTCGCCCACCATATCTGCTTTTCTGATAGCTGCTTCTGTGACAAGAAGTAGCGTAAACTCTGATGGTCTGTAAAGACAGTAAAATCCGCTCCGAGTAGGTAGTGCCGCCATTGAGTAAGAGCATGGATAACTGCCAAAAGCTCTTTCTCATAAATCTGTGCTGTCAATTCCGGCCTTGAGAACAATCGGCTCTCGTAAGCAATGACATGGCCTTCTTGCATTAAGACCGCTCCTAGACTACGACCACAAGCATCAACAATATACTTCAAATGACTTTTGCAAGTCCGGCAAAGTTAAAATTGGTCCTGTAGTCAATTTCTTTTTCAATCTCTGAAAGGCAGTCACCTCTGTGGGTCCCCACGAGAAAGGTACTCCTTTCTGTGTCAAAATATGCAAAGGGGAAGCAACCTCTGCAAAGTTTCTAGTGAATCGCCTGTAGTACGAACACAAGCCCAAGAAGCTTCTAACTTCATGGACATTCTTCAACTCGGGCCAATCATGGATAGTCTCTATCTTGGCCGGGTCTATTTGCACTCCTGTTGCTGACACAATGTGTCCCAAAAAGTGTATCTCTTGTAGGAAAAATTCACGTTTCTTCACATTTATCACCAACTTGTGATCTCGTAATGCCTGAAAGACCTGAAGCAGATGTTCTCTATGTTCTGCCTCACCTTTGGAGAAAACAATGACGTCGTCAAAGAAAGTGCCAACAAATAGTCTGTACTCTCAAAAAATCCTATCTATCATCCGGTTAAATGTCGCAGGAGCATTGGTTAAGCCAAAAGGAATCACCAAAAACTCAAATAACCCAAAAGTCGTCCAAAAGGCTGTCTTGTAGAAGTCTCCCGACGCGATTCGGATCTGATGATATCCGCTCTTCAAATCGATCATGCTAAAACACGAGGATCCCTGTAGTCGGTCAAGTATATCATCGATCCTAGGAATCAAAAATCTGTTCTTGATGGTGATTTTGTTGAGAGCTCTATAATCGATGCACATTCTCCAAGATCCGTCTTTCTTCAAAACCAACCACACTGGAGAGCAGTACTCCCGCGGGCAGCGTCGTCGTGTTGACCCCCGTTTCGCTTCCGCTGATGCCGCCCTTTGGAGGCTTTGGGTGTGGGAGGGTCGTGCCCTATCTCAGCTTTATTGGGACCCAGGAGAGTGGCATTGGCCTCACTCTAACCCCACCGGTGCACCTGTATCATTCTTTGAGTACACTGTCAGAATTGGAAGATTAGCATTGATGAGACAACACCAAGAGCAGCCCACTCGTATGCGTTTCTGGTTACATTCAGGTCTCTCCCATGCCTATCTACAACAGTTTTGGTCAGCCATCTGGGATTTACATGCGGCTCGTCGTATTTCTTTTTTCATGTGGATGATTGCACATGCAGGACTTCCAGTTGGGACTTGGCTAGCTACTATGGGTCATGATCTGTTATGTACTCGATGTCCTCTGCGACTACCCGAGTCCCCTGCACACTGTCTTTGGTCATGCTCCTCTTCCCATATCGTGTGGCTAGCAGTTTGCTTTTTACTTAGCAGAGCCGGTGTTCAGCATGGATTTCTCACTTGGGGATCTGTCTCATGGTTGATGCCGATGCCCGGGCCGCATCTTTTCTACGAGGGCTCAGACACAGATCCAGCTCTTATGCTTACCTCGAGTGGTTATCGGCGAGGGACTTTGGCTATGTTACCACAGATCGCTTGGCAGGGGGATCCTCAGACACGTGATGAAGTTTTTTCAGTCATCACTAGCATTACACTATGGAATGTTTGGAGAGCTCGTTGTCTTCACATTCTCAGTGCGGTTCCACAGCTCCTTCAGGATACCCTCACTGCCATTTGGCTGGACATCATTCACACCCTGATTTGGCAGTGGGATTCTTCCTCAGGTACATCTAGAGCAGCCGAGGCTCGTCGATTTGCCTTCCTTCGGCGTTGGGCCCGATCTCCACTCTTCTTCACACTTACAGGTGGCCAGATTACATGGCATTATGCCCCCCCTCGGTGGTTTCTCCTCCACTCATCACACAGACCACCATGAGCTTGTTCTAGTCGAGTTGTCACTATAGTGGCTCTCACCCTTACCTTCAGCTTGTACACCCCACGTGATAGGCTATTTGGGCAGCCGCTGGGGATTATATTGTACTCGGTAATATACAGCCCTGATTTTTACGAAGAGAGAGAGAGAGAGAGAGAGAGAGAGAGAGAGAGAGAGAGAGAGAGAGAGAGAGAGAGAACGAATCTCCTAAACCAATCAACCTTGGCAATGAATAACTCATGTAATGTACAATGGGAGCAAGGGCTCACATATATATCTGCCTCAGTAAATTGCCCTACCTAGACTTTGACAAATAAGTAAAATAAATACCTAAAAGCCAAAATAAATAATGGGATCACATTGGGCAAATCACTTGAGATGCCAAAGTAACACCCTGTCTGCAACTCATAGTGGACATAAATATTGAGACCAAGCCGACGAAGAAGCTTCCATGGACACTGTAACTATGTCAGACTTTGTAAATAATTAATGTATTTACGAGAAAAGAATTATATAATTAGTTGTGTGCACATCAGAATAGGTCTAGCAGTTCTGGGGACTCAGGTGCGCCTAAGTTTGGGCCAGAGCACCTCAGGGAGACCCTAGCAGAAAAATACCCTGAAGCCCTAGTGATTGGGAAATCGGGTCTTCAATGAAGGGGTAGATGGTAGCCTCAGATTTCAGGCTCAGAAAATTACGCGCGCTAGTGCAAGTATAGGAATGAGATGGGGTCCTTAGAACAACAGTAATCCTAAGGCCTGAATTATTTTTACGGCCTTAGGATAAGTCAATTAAATTATTTTAAATTGTCTATGCTGGACCAAATGGCCAGACAAGTGCGAACAGGTAATGCCAGAGCAGTGCTGGTACGGCATTACGCTAGGGAGCAACTAACATTTTCATTGGTTGCATCTATGTGTGTAGTTGTGCACTTAACTGCACATTTCATTAATTAGCATAGGACTTTTAAAGTCAAAAGTTGAATGGTTTTTAAATATTAAGTAAGTGTGCCACTTGGCACACTTACCCATGCAATCTCTCTCTCTCTCTCTCTCTCTCTCTCTCTCTCTCTCTTCATGCCCCCTCTTCTGGTTGGCTATATGAGAGCAGCCCCTCCCCCTCTTGCCAGGTTGGCAGTGCACTACCCCCAGTGAAGCTCTCCATTGAAGCTTGAGAGCAGCACCTTGTGGTGTATGTGGAGCCTCTGAGCACCCATCACCTAGAACAAGGCCTCTCATGGTTGTAGGCAGCTGTGGGAGAAGTTTCATCGCGTAAAGTAGTAGAAAACTCTCTTTCTCTCTCGTCTAGCTGCTGCAAATTCTCTATTTTCAGCCCCTAATCACCTGTATTAGGGTGAATTTCAGCAAAGCATGAATAGGATCTTATTCCTCTCTACCTACTCTACACGTACACAAAGTTTGGAGCGTTTCCGTCGCGAAAAGGACCTCCATTTCGGCATTGAACGCGCTTAGGTAACAATTTCTGGTGATGTGCAGAAAATTACAGCAAGCGTGTGTGCGTGTGTTTTGCATGTTGCTTTCGTGGGTTGACTGCAGGAATGATTATGTCCAAAGAGACACAGTTAGCGGAAGATAGACTCTCATTTATGAGAGCTTCCGACGAGTTTGGTGGAAGGTAGACTCTTGCCTACGAGAGCTTCCCAAAATCTCACAGAAGAGGAAAGATCCTCTCAGTAGTCAGAGAGTAGTTCTTCTACTCTCTCAGTCAGAAGAAGAAAAAGGACAATAAAGAATAGAGGACGGGCTTTTGCGTCGTTCTTGTGCTTGTAAAGATTCTCCCTTAGTAATAAAGATATTCTCTTTATGGGGGGGGACCAGCCCATCTTCTGGTCCCCAATGATGTGTCAAGCTTTCTCTCTTTCTCTCCAAAGTCTCTTGAGTATATAAATTGCATTTGACAGTCAGTTTTCGCTTCTGTATTTTCGTGACAGTGGTATCAGAGCAAGGTCATCTCTCTCTTCCTTAAGGGATTGACGACTCTTGGCAGACTGCAGAAATGGGAGGACGCCAGATAGAGTTCTCTCTCCTTCAACAGCAGGTGGTAGAGTTGCAAAAAGCTCTCTCCCATCCAGAAGTCCAAAAGATTCTCCATAGTCTTGAGAGAGATCGGGAGAAATCCCGATCTCTCTCAAGACTATGGAGAGCCTTCCGTTCCTTTAGTGAGAGAGTGCAATGTACACAAACAAAGTGAATGGACACTGTGCGTGAAAATGTATGAGACTAAGAGATAGAGAGAGAAGAGAATACGACACCAGAGATGTTGTCAAACCCTCCTCCAAGGGCCCCACTCTCTATGGCGAGAGCGGTCTACTTATGATTGCACAAATCTCTACAATGCGTGGACTTGCCGACGATGTCGATGAGATGAGGACGACGACGAGACGGGCTGAAAACTGAAATCGCTAAGGGCTGAAATCTGCAAATCTTTATCTGCTGAATTCTGACTCTATGTCGGTGATGATGTCGATGGCGACGATGCGACGACGACGACGTGCTGAAAACGCAGATGCTGAAATCTGCGCTTTCCGGGCTGAAACTGTAAACTGTGCTAGATCTAACCGTGCGGCGAGGATCTGCTGCGGGAAGGTGAGATCTGCGAGGTTCGGGACTTCTTCTGTATGTTTGACTGCTGAAATATGAAAAGGCTGGTCTATGGGCTGATTCTGTCGCGAAGATCTGCAAAAACGCTGAGGTTGATCTGCAAACCAAAAACGCTAGGGCTAAAAACTGACCTTGCGGGGAAATGTGCTAACGCTAGGGCTGATCTGCTATCTACTGTCGCCGGGAATCTGCAAGTGCAAAAACGCTGACTGATTTGGTGCCAAAACGCTAGGCCTTCTGTTGAGAGAAAACGCCAAAGTTGTCACGGGGGTTGGTCTTGCTGAGAAGTTGCTTGTTGAGCAAGGTGCTCCTATTGCCTCTTCTGCCAGAAAGTACTAGCGCTAGGTATACAAACTTAGCAAAATTGCCCTACCTAGTTTCCAACAAAAGTCACTTAAACATAATAAGTGAAAAATGTCAAAAATAGGGAAATTAGGCCTATGCACTGTAAAAATGCTACTAATGGGATCTGACTGGAATCTGATGGTCATGTTGTGTGCAACCAGAGGATATGCATTTATACCGAGTGACTGGGCATGGACGGTCTACGAATAGACTCACAAAAGTGCCAGATCACTTCTAAATCTAGACTGACTAGACTGATTGAAACCTGATCATGCTGTAGCTTGTCCACAGACACATAGGGTTGGATGCGTCATATGACAAGAAGTGCATTCAAGGGAAAGGACTCCTGTCCACAAGGAGTCTAAGCATAGAAAGAAGGAGCACCATAAGAGGAAGCACCACAGGCAGAAAACATTCAAGTCAGGAGACAAAGATGTCAAATTCGACACGCTACAATGGACGGCGTGATAATGACAAAGCTTTGGTTGTCATCTGCCAATTTGAAGTTGCATTTGCAGAAGGGAACTTTAAAGAAAGATCCAAGCTTCGCCATGTCAGTACGTACCTGAAAGGCACCGCCAGCAGTTGGTGGTTAACCCTGATCTTAGAAAATCGCAAACCCCAAGATTGGACTGTTGTTAAGAAGGAGTTCTACGCACAGTTCCTTCCTCCAGACTATGAGGAAGAGGTAAAGAAAGAATGGGATCGACTCTCACAGTTAGAGAACGAAATTGTTCCACGCTATGTGGATAGGTTTTGGGACGTTCTCTTGAAAGTCACTCCATTCAAGAAGATTGACGATTCGGAAAAGATGCGCAAGTTTGAAGCAGGATTGCATGAAGCCTTGCAAAAGGCTATGAAACTTTATCCTCGAGGTAACTTGCAGATACTTATGGAATCAGCTCGCATAGCTGATGGAATACATGACAAGGGTACTCTCAGGAAGATGGAGCAAAGTACCTATCATGCCAAGCAGAAGACTCTCCATGAGCAGCCTATGAAACCGGCCCATGGGGCGGTAGGCGCTGGCTTTCACCCGAAATTCTTTACTTTAAACACACACAAAGTACTTTACAAAGGTATCGTGTAACGAGGATTAACACCTAAGTACACACATGGCTCGGGAGCTAGAATGCTCCAAGCAGACGCCCACAACCTGTAGGCCCCAATTTCTTTATTCTTTAACAGTGGGAATAAAACCTGTGATCTCCTACAAGCTGCCCCGCACAATCTAGGCTAAGAAACACCTGTTCTGGCCCGATTTTGGTAGCATAACTGTACTAGGAAGCTTCACAGTCAATATCCCCACGCAATAGGTGACTTTCTCGACGCATACGGACACTTTGCAAAACCTGGCGAGAATCTGCAGCACGCTGAATTCTCTGTTTTCTGCCCCGAAAATGTGCCAGTTCACCTGTACAACGGTCCCCTCGCGTCCCCGAACCTCTTGGGGGTATTAGGGTCCGTTTAGGGCCGAAACCCTAAGCCTGCAAAAATACACAGCAGGCTGTAATTCCCTGTTTTGGGCTCCGTTTCGCGTGCCGGTCGCATTTGTAGCAAGACCTCAAGCTCCCGCACCTGTAGGGCTACTTGCCCTTTGAATCGGACGAGATTTCTCACGTGAAACCTCTCCGAATTCACCTGTACCTGCGGGGGATTAGCTGCTAGCTAATCCCGTACCTGTGCAAGAGGCTCTTGCCTCGGCAATCGCGCATGAACCCAACTGTACATTGGTCAAATGAAAAGCCCACTGGTGGGGCATAACATACTGCACGTAGGGGAGAGAGAGAGCAGTGCGTAGCGTGCAGGGCATCACTCTTGGCACCGTGCTGTACATAAGGAGGAGAGGAAGCACTCCATAGCTCTTAACCTGTGACAGAGAGTAAATGAGGCCTCTCCCAGCATAAAAGAACAGTGCCCTTTTTTCTGTAGGATGAAAGTGCATGAAAATTTGACACTTGGCGCATTTACACAACATTTTCCTGTTTCGGGTTCGCCGCTTAAAAATCTCTTGACCGGTTGCCCAGTTGACTTCGTGGCAGAGTTGTAAAATGTTCCCCTAGTCATACCGGAGGTAATGACGCGAACACATTTCATGGCCCAAAATAGCAGTTCCCTAAATTTTAGGAAATGATTCCGTTGGGCTCCTTGTGGTCATCTGACCATCTATCCTCATTGGGACCGCATCCAAAAGTGCAATGTGGCCCAACTTCGAATACTTTCTGTTCGCAGTCACACCTTGACTTTAGGCCTTTATTGAGTTCACTTCCTAATATCCACCAACTTGCTAAGTGTGACGGGGGGACCTATATGATCTTGCTCTGAGCCTAGACATCCTCTTACCATATGAATTCTAGTGCCGACCACTACCCATCTGCGGGTGAAACTACCGTTCACATTGGCCATGCAATGTCCGACCGTTTGCTACTTCAAGAAGAGGGTCTCAAAAATAAAACAAAACCCCTTGGAAAGAAACCAACAACTAAAGTTAGCAGTTGCCACGTCCTCGTGACATACGCCCCTCTTGAAATCGCAAACGTCCTCGATTGCATACCATGAATACACGCCACTGATGATCTTGTGCTATTAACACTCTTTTATCATCGCATGTATCCGCAAGAAAGGTCATAACACATAGATACAAATGACTTAATGGGGCCTTCATACTTTTGTCATTTCCATCTATTAAACTCATAGTTACATGGGACGGCGGGTCGGGGTCGGGAACGGGGTCGGGACGGCAAAAGTCAGGAAACGGGGACGGGGGTCGGAACGGCAAAAAAAAAAAAGAGTTTTTTTGGCATTTTTTGACCTACACACATGCCACACACATAGAGCATCACTTTGACCATAAATTTACACTAAATAGACCAAAGAACACGAGTCATATAGGCTGAAATGTGCTAATAAAACATCGATGATCGATCGATACAAAATGAGAAGTGCATGCCACAAGGGCTCAAGAGTCAAAAAGCCTAAAGGACTTAGGACAAGCCTGAGGCCTCAAGGATAACAAAAAGTACAAAGGGCTATGTAGTAGGTAGAGTCGTAGACTCAAGAGTCTAGACTCGAGAGTCGAGTGATCAATGATCATCAAACTCAAGAAGTGCTCGCCTGCTGAATCTCCACATCGTCGTCGTAGTCGAGGTCGTCAGCAACGTATGAGGGCTCCGGCTCGCATTGAGGCTCGAAATCCTCCTCTAGCTCCTCCAAAAGAGTATCGGCCATAGATGGGTTCTCTTGTGCCATCTCCCACTCAGTGAAAGGATCTGCCTTGTGTGTGACGCTCTTGGCAAGCATGCGCAAGTTAGCGCTCACAACAAGGTGGTACCAAATGTACTGTACGTGGCGTATATGTACGTACTGTACGTTGTTTCGTACAGGAAAAAATTTTATGTACGTAAAAATACGTACTCTTGGTAAAAAACCGCCAAATACTCATTTTCTAGGACTTCTCCAATATAAATCAAGAGAGAAGCCAACAACTTATAGAGACATTCAAAGACATGTTTTACAAGACAACCACATACTGTGTAACTACTGCAAGAGACTTAAAAGTTAAGACGACATTGATAATTTAACAAGAACATCAAGGCTCAAGAGTCAAATGAGATCTGAAATAACAATGAACACACTAATGTTGAAAACATCAAATGACAAAGTACCATAGGTGATAGCCTAAAAGGCCCACGCCATAACAAAAGGCTCATCAGCCATCATAACTGAAACCATCCTACTCAAAAAGTCTATCTATATAGTAGTAGATACTAGAAAGCACTAAATAGCTAGCTCAAAGCTAGCACAGCATCCATGTGATGGCCCCATCGTCAAAAATCATCATCAGATGCAGATGAAGACTCTGTTGAAGAGACCAAGTCCCCATCCGTCAGGACATTGCCCTCTTCGTCGTACTCTGGCTCTGCCATCACGGACATCTGTGCCACATGTAGATCATCCTCTACTGCCTCTGTCGAAGCCTCAATGAGACGAACAGCCTCGTTTGCCCGTTTCCGAGAAGAACGAACAGGTAGCTTCCCTTTACGAATGCTCTCTCTTCGAGCACTATCTGGGTCTGGATCATGCTCACGTAGAGGAATAGCCAAAGCTCGTGCGCGTGACCTCGTCACACGCCGATCAACACTCTCCAACTCCCTGTGAAGCAGTCGAATAATCTCCTCTTGCTCATTTCTGATTTGCGCCTCCACCTCCTCTATAGCAGCATGATCTGCCACCATCTTCACCTTGGTTGGGTCCGCCTGTTGAAAAATGAAAACAAAGGAAATATTATTTAGTATGTACTAAGTACTCAATGGCCGAGTGTATCATGATTCATGACTCAATCATTCATGTGAAAATTAATAGTAGACCTGCTTGGGTGTTCCCAAAGCGTGGTAGGCTCGCACAAGCCTCATATTTGCTCGGCAATAGACTAACTTCTCTAGTTGAGAAGTGCTGAGACGATTGCGGATCTTCGTATGTATCAAGGAATAAGCGCTCCAGTTGCGCTCGCATGCACCAGCCGAGCAATCCTACAACAATGAGCATTGAGATTTAATATATGGCAATAGTAAGTACTAAGTACATTGTGCAAAAACTGTAAGTCTCAAGATTCTCAATTACCTGTGAAAGTACTCGTAAAGCCAGATGTGTAAGCGTTGGAAGACCTTGTCTCCCATAATTCTGCCACCATGTAAGAGGGAACTTGGTAGCCTCTGGCCTCAACACCACAGCTCTAGCAAAGGATGGTCCTAGATTGTTCATGAAGCTGATCAACTCTGCATCAATCTCCAGCTGATCGTCCATGTGGTACATCATATTGATGTAATCATCCTTGAGCTTTAAGAGAGTCCTCTCATGGAAAAGCTCTGGCATCTTGTAGAAAGGATGAAGCAATGCAGCCATCCCGTGAATGGGACGACTCATGAAAGTCCATCTCCTTTCTACAATGGCCATGATGTCATCTCGGCTGAAATTTTCAGCAATAAAACAAAGTTGAATTGGCAAATTCAAATGACAACAAGTCTACTAGAAGATTTCAAAAGACAAGTACTTACCAGGTCTGTGTCAGAGACACGCACTCTGTAAGGTGTCTCTTCATCTCCATGAAGAGATGATAGACTAGGCCCAATGTAGAGCCCTCCATGTCTGTGACTCGAAGAAGCACGTACACTGGCTGCAATGCCACTGTCAAACTCTGAACCTGTGTCCAAAAGGACTCATCGAGCACCCGTCGCTGTATGTATTTAGTGGGCTCTGTCTGCGAGTGATGCATCAATCTCCACTTCGGGTCCACGACTGTCTGGAGAAGTGGATCCCTCAATTTGAAGAGTCTCTGTAGCACTAAATACATATAAGCAAATCTGGTCTTTGAGGGTTGCACGATATCAAGTGTACTGTGGCTCCTGAAGATAGCTAAAGCTTGATGTTTCTTGCGGAAAAAGGTGGTCATCTTAGTGGCATCTGTAACAATAGGCAATACCCAAGGCAACTTGCCTATATCCTCCATAAGTAAGTCAAGACAATGCGCAGCACATGGAGTCCAAGAAATCCGAGGGTAAGCTGCCTCGACCATTTCACCCATAAGTTTACAATTTGAGGCATTATCAGTCACAACCTGTACCACATTATCCTTCCCAACCTCATCTATAGCTTTCTTGATGTGCCCCAAGATAAACTCACCACTGATGTGCTCTCCGGCCTTGCCTGCATCCACAGCGCGCAAGAAGTATGTGCCAAGACAAGACGACACAAGAATATTAATGATGTGCCGCCTACGAACATCACTCCAGCCATCTGATATGATGGTGCACCCAAACTGCTGCCAACCGGCCTTGATCGGGACCAAAGCCTTATCTATCAAAGCCTTCTGCTCATCAAGCATTGTAGTGCGCATCTTCTTATACTCCACCCCTGACCATGAATCTGTGTGACCAACATCAGCTATAGCCCGGACCATCCTCTTCCATTGCTCAGTCCTCAAAACATTGAAGGAGATGTTGCACTCAATGAGAGTACGCGCAATCTCCATCTCAGCCACCTTTTGACGCTCCTTCACCCAAGAGAGAGAGTTCACACACGAAGGCAAGGTGCTTTGCCTACGTGCATCCATATCACCTCGATCTTCCTCCTCCTGCACAACTCGAGCCCTCTTTCTACTAGAACCAGCAGTGGGATGATCCTCGAACCTCGGAAGATGAACCACCAAAATCCCCAATAAGAGCATCATGAAGAGCATCCTGTGTGTGCTGGCTACCTGTATTTTTTTTTGGTGTTGGTACTTCGGGAAAATTCTCCGCAATCAGCTTGTCCCTAATATCCCGTGGAACCTTTTTGCACCCTCCACAATTGTTGGTCGTGCCAATGCCCGTCAGATGCTTGACGACATGAGAAATTGTACTCGTGAGCTCAAAATTACAGTACTTGCATTGCCATCGTCGAGTGCCAGAACCCGCTTGGCCTGGAGTGTTGATAATGCGGATGACATTGGTATGCTCCTTCCAGTACGGGTTGCATGGCTTAGGCATGATGAATCTGTCGCAAACAATAAGACACACGCGACACGAGTGAGACAAAGAGACAGAGAGACAGAGAGGGGGAGCCCCGGAGCCTGCAATAAGAACTTGGAGAAGAGAGAGAGAGAGAGAGAGAGAGAGAGAGAGAGAGAGAGAGAGAGAGAGAGAGAGAGAGAGAGAGAGAGAGAGAGAGAGAGAGAGAGAGAGAGAGACTTTACCTGCACAGTGACACTTTGTTTCTCTGTAGAGATAATTGACTGCGTTACTGGTTTTCTGCAACCCAATGCAAGCGCCTAAAAAATAAGGCCAAAAAACTGGTCGCCTGGGCCTAGCGAAACCCTCATGCTGGAAAGGGGGCAGAATTAAAAAAAAAAAAAAAACCAGCACCGTACGGATCGATCTGTACGGTACGGATCCGTACAGATCACCCGTACGGTACGGAAAGGATCCGGACGTACGTGTTGATCCTACCTTGGCTCACAAACACCAAATCATTGGCCCTCTGAACCCCAAGGAGATTCCTCTTCTTAGAGGCAATGTGGCTGTACACACTCCATAGTTGCTCCAAGCAACTAGTGGTACATGCTTGGCTAAGGACACGAACAGCCAAGCGCTGCAAATGTGGGCCATCTCCTCCATAGTCCGCCCACCACAAAACTGAGCCAATCTTGTTGCGATCAAGCTGTGCATCTACACATCCATAGGAGCCCTTCTTTTGCCTGTAGTTGAGTAGCTCGTCTCTAATCTTGCGCCTAATGTCACTGCTAGGCTCAAGGCGCTCCAATGCAAGCCGCCATCCTTTGCTCACCTCCTTGTCAGTCTCTTGACGCCTTCCTTGAAACTCAGGGTCAAGCACATAAGCTGCCGCATGAAGTGGAGAGTAGTATCCATTCCACCTCGACTCACACAAGCCATGAATCTCCGCATACTGAACAGGGTCAGGCACAAGCTTCTCAAGTGCCTCTATCATCCGATCCATGGCTTCGTAGAATTTGCCAATGCATGGCTGCAAGCCATCCACCACTCGAAGTAGGTGTAGAATAGGCTTGACCATGGCGTCAAGAGTCTTCACCTCCTCCCACCAAGCGGCGTCGTGGGCCCATTCTCGGCATTTCAATCCTACTGCTGATGTAGACTCCGGCATGGCTTGGAACTCATCACTGAGAAAGAGGCCCCTTAAGGCTCCGCCACATGTAGACAAGCGGCCTAGCATAAGCCAATTGAATGCAAATCTTGTCTCTGAATATTTGAGCAAAGACAAGTTGCTCCTCTTTGAGAATTCATGGCGCACTTTTTGATGGTTGAGCACAAAGGAGACAATTCGAGAGGCGTCACCAATGGTGGGTGAAATCCATGACAAGTTCCCTATGTCCTTGAGGAGGTTATTGAGGCAATGCGCCATGCAAAATGTGACATGGATGCTGGGATACATGCCCTCAATGATAGCTCCGGCTGCCCTATTTGACGCCTCTCCATCTGCAACCATACAAAGGACATTCTCCGGGCCGGTGATCTCTATGGTGCTTGTCCACTCCGCAGCAAGCATCTCGGTGGCCTTGTCACTATCAGATGCATCATGTGACTCCACAAAGTACATCTCCCCCCGAGAGTAGGCCACCACCCCGTGGATGGACCGCTTGCGGGTGTGGCTCCATCCATCTACAAGAAGAGAGACGCCATTGGTCTCCCACAAATCCTTTGTTGCTTGGGCCGCTTGCTCCACGACAAGCTTCTCTTTGTCAAGGAGGGTGGTGCGAAGCCTCTCCGATGAAGGTGGCACATAAGAGGAGCCATATTCCCCTATTTTCGTAACCATGGTTCGAAAGTATGGAGACCTATCCACACAAAATAGAGCATGTTGCGTTAGTATGGAGAGTCCAGAAATTATAACCCATTATGAATACAAAATGGAAGATTGCAATGTGTATATGCCAAGGGAAACTCACCGCGAAGCATGGAAGGCAATGTGGTCGTGGAAGAAGAATCGGGCAACCGACCTATCCACCTCTTCCTTCAATTTAGGATTCCAATTTTCGTTGAGAGTGGTTTGGCGATGCGGAAGGGAAGAGGACGGTGTAGATCCATGGCTCTTGAAGGTTCGAGAGATGTCGTCAAGGTTGGCTTCCCTTTGCTCTCGCGGTGTCGTCGTGGCGGAGGGATCAACGGCAACAAAACGGCCCCTCTTGGCCGCTTCCGCAACCTCATACACCGTGAGTTTCTCAAGAAGATCCAACCTCTTCTCGGGAGCTACATGAGGGCAAAACTTCACCTCGTGACCGGGTTCATGAAGAAGATGGGCTCGCACTTTGTTTGAACCACCCGATCTCTTGTATGGACATAGCTTGCACGTCCATGGTCTTGCACCGCCACCTTTGCCACGCGAGCTAAAGTCGACTTCATCCCACCACGACCACGTTTGCACGGCGGGCCTCCTTTGAGAAGAAGCGGCTTGGGAAGTGGAGTTGGCTTGAGATGACATGATGGTGGAGAGACTCGAGAGAGTAGAGCTTAGAAGTTAGAAGGGTTAGAGGAGAGCTTGTGTGGAGAGAGAGTAAAGGAGAGCTTCAAAGTGGGTAGAAGAGGGAGAGGAGAGCTTCAAAGTTCAAACTTGAGCCTTGAGCTTGAGGGAAATGGAATGAGCTTGAGCCTTGAGCTTGAGCCTTGAGATTGAGGGAAATGGAATGAGCATTGAGCATTGAGACTATGAGTATTAAGAGGCCCAAGGGAGCCTTTTATAGCCTCCCAAGGGCCAAGGCTTAAAAAATATGGCAGTTGGGGCTGCACAGAGCCGTTGCAAACGGTAAAAAACGGCCATTTTTTTGAATCCGACCCCGGCCGACCCCTGTCGTCCCCGTCCGGTCCGTCCGGCCCCGGACGTCCCCGGTACGTCCCCCCTGCGACCCGCCCGTCCGGCCCGTTTTCCGTCCGTCCCTCGGCGTTCCCAGCCGTTACCGGCCCGGTTACGGCCGTCCCCCGGCCCTAGGGCCCGTCCCCTGTAACTATGATTAAACTGAATTCGTATGTACATTTGATGTACTAGCTCTATCATTACCCCTCCTTTGCACACGTTGGGTTGGGGCATAAGTAGGCTGTAACCCAAAGGCTTCAAGATAAAGCTGCAATACATTTGGTGACTCTGACAGTTCATGCTCTTCCATCCATTTTGCAAGGATCTTTGAACAATTACAAGAGGGGCAACATCACGAGCACTACCTCTCAGAGATGGTTTTATGATGATGCATGGCAGACTTTGTGTCACTAGGCCATTGCGACATAAGGTCATGGAAGAGAGTCATGTCCCACCATATGCAGGGCATCGTGGCATTGATGCAACAGTTAAAGCGGTAGAGACATTCTTCTATTGGCCTACCTTGAGGAAAGATGTGGATGCCTTTGTGCGAGCATGCATAGTTTGCCAGAAGGTCAAGTTTGACAGGCAAAAGGCACAAGGGTTGTTACAACCACTGCCGATTCCGGATAAGCCATGGGAAAGCATTGCTATGGACTTTATCTTTGATCTTCTAAGAACGCCAACAGGGAATGATGGTATATGGACCATTATATGCATGTCCAGCAAGCAGGCCCATTTTATCCCTGTCAGGAAGAAGATAAAATCTGATCAGATGGCATGCTTGTTCATGTACAATGTATTTAAGTACCATGGTATGCCACAATCGATTATCAGTGATCGTGATCCTCACACGACCAGTTTGTTCTGGAGAGGATTGTTTGAGAACATGGGCACTACGCTCAAGTTCTCGTCTTGTCATCCACAAACTGATGGACAGTCAAAAGAGGCTAATTCTATTGTCTTAGATTTGCTGAAATGCTATGTGTCAGATAATAAGTGCAAGTGGGAACAGTATTTGCCTATGCTTGAGTATGCGTACAATAATATACGGTGCATTCGTCTATTGGCAAAGCACCTTTTGAGATTGTTGAAGGCGGCAAAAAGGTTCCTCTCATTTTGCATACAAAGGACAAGATCTTTGAGGCGAATCGATATGTTGAGAACATGGATGAGATGTATAAGAAGATTAAATTTGCCTTGGAGAAGACTCAGGCAAAGCAGAAAAAAGCTGTTGATCGTCATCGTCGAGAATTGCTGTTATCACTTGGTGATTTGGTTCTGTTAAGGTTCGAAAAGGCAAGGTTAAAGAAGATGAAGGGCAAGGAACGGCTGTTTCCTAAGCTCAGCATGTGTTACTATGGGCCTTTTCAAGTGCTTGACAAGATCAGCGATGTGGCTTACAGGCTGAAATTGCTTGATGTGTGGAAGATTCATAATGCATTTCACGTGAGTCTTCTAAGACCCTTCATGGGTGATGTGCCACTACCTCTACTTCTTCTTCTCAAAAGAAGAAAAGGACCGCCTCCGATGCAGAAGCAAAGCCAAATCAGCCCAAGAAAGGGAAATATCTCTCTCTTGCTGAATTAAGAACCTACATCAGCGAAGGAAGATGCTTCAAGTGTGGACAAATTGGACATATGAAGGGAGATTGTCCTACCAAAACCCCGCAACCACCCTCTTCTAATGCAGTCCTAGATGTACAAGGGAATACAACCAAGGATGGAAAAGAAAGAGCTCTTCTCAAAGCATGCGGTAGTATCAACCACCAACGGGCCCTTATTCTGTTTGATCATGGCAGTACAGACAACTTCATCTCTACAAAGCTAGCCGATGACCTAAATTTACAGCCCAACTGTTTTGGAGTTTCTATTCAAGCACAATCTGCTTTCAAAGGACAGAACTCTAGCTCTACTCCAATCATAGGGAAGCTGAATTTAAAGGTCGATAGCTACAAAGATCAAGAGTCTTTCTTACTAGCTTCACTTGAAGGGTGTGATGTTATCTTGGGAATGCCTTGGCACTACAAGATGCATCCCATTCCTGACTTTGTTCAGAAACTTTATCCTTTGATCATAAAGGAAAGGAATATCTTGTACTTGCGGATGCAGGTGATTGGCGTATTCCTATCGCCAATCACATTGCAATCAAGAAAATAATGAAAAAGTGTGTTTCCGCGTACTTGATTTTTGCAAGAGAGAGGGATGTGTCTGCTTCAGAACTTTCTTCCTCTTTAGAGTAAAAAAGACTTCAGTTATTAGAAAGTTTTAAAGATTGTTTTGCAGATGAACTTCCAAATGAGCTCCCACCTCCTCGACCTGAGGATCATACAATTGATTTGATCCCAAGAAATTCTCCTCCAAATCAGCCCCCTTATCGAGTTAGTCTAATGCAGCAAGAGGAAATTCTCAAGCAGGTTAATGAACTTTTGGAGAAGAGCTTAATAAAGCCTAGTACTTCTCCATATTGTTCACCTGTTTTGCTAGTACAGAAAAAGGATGGCGTATTCCGCATGTGCATAGACTATAGATCTCTAAACAAGATCACAATCAAGAATCGATTTCCAATCCCTCGGATTGATGACATTTTTGACAAGTTACAAGGAGCAAGTGTCTTTAGTCGTATAGACTTGAAGAGCGGTTATCATTAAATCCGCATAGCTCCTCAGGATGTGCATAAGATTTCATTTAGAACAACCTTCGGGTTGTATGAATTCCTAGTGATGCCTTTTGGACTCACTAATGCACCAGCCACATTCAACAGAATGATGGATAGAATCTTCCACTCATTAGAAGTTTTACAGGCGTTTTCTTCAATAACGTCTTAATCTTCTCAGAGACCGAAGACAAACACTATAAGCATCTCGCATTAGTGTTTGAAGAATTACGCAAACACAAATTATTTGTGAATGCTAAGAAGAGTGAGTTATTTTTAAAAGAAATCCACTCTTTGGGCCATATGGTATCTCACAACCAGGTGAGAATGGACCCTGATAAGATTCAAGCAGTTGTAGAATGGCCTACGCCAACTACAGTACATGATGTACGAAGTTTCCTTGGCCTCTGTTCCTATTATTGGCGTTTCATTCGAGCCTTTGCCGCGATAGTAGGTCCCCTCCATGACCTGACAAAGAAGTGGATTCCATTCCATTGGGGGTCTGGACAAAGACAAGCTTTTGAAAAGCTTAAGTATCTACTCAGTCACGGACCTGTTCTCACCGTCCCTGATCTTCGCAAACCTTTCGAGGTATACTGCGATGCATCTGGAGATTATGTAGGAGCAATTTTGAACCAAGAGGGTCACGCCATAGCCTACGAAAGTCGGCGCCTTAAAGATGCAGAGTTGCATGTTTTCATATATGAGAAAGAGCTAGTGGCAGTAATTCATGCCCTTTCCATTTGGAAACATTATCTGTTAGGAGCTGATTTTATTATCAAGACAGATCATCAAAGTCTTCGCTACTTTCTCACACAGAGAAAGTTATCAGAAAAGCAAATGAGATGGGCCAACTTTCTTTCAATGTTCCATTTTCAGATTTTACACACTTCTGGAACAAAGAATGCAGTTGCAGATGCTCTCTCCAGGTGTCCAAAGATCAATGCACTAACAACAATTTATCATGAAGAACTAGAATCTCTCAGTGAGATGTATCCTCACGATCCAGATTTGCTACAATTTGGGCAGATCTTCAAACTGGTCACTCAAGGCCACCTTATGCCATTCGGGATAATACGCTTTATCGTCAACAAGCAATATGCATAGCTCAACCCTTACGACAAAAGGTGATGGATGAAGCACATAATTCTCCTTATGCCGGGCATCGGGGAATTGTTGCTACCACTAGTGCCCTTGAAAGATATTTCTTTTGGCCAACACTTCGTGCGGACATTGAAAAACATATACGTGAGTGTTTAGTTAATGAGTGCGCAGCAGTGTGTGCAAGTGATAGAGCACGAGGAGATGTGCAGGGCTTGTGCCTTGGAGAGGTGGCGATGACCTGCAGAGAAGGGGGCGCTAGAGATCGAAGTAGGAGGGAGAGAGGGAGCGCTCGATTTCTTGAGGGGAATAAGTGAGAGTGTGTATTGGGCTCTCTCATTCCCTTTATTAAAAGTATAGGACCATTTTTAAGTCAGTGGCCAAGTTCAATGTGAACTTGGCCAAAGGTTAGTAACCTTTAAAAATGTACATAAAAGGGGTCATTTGGGCCTTTAACCCAACAACCTCCCACTTAAAGGCATAAATGGCGCCTTTAAGCTACGTGACTCCCACCATCTTTATGCATAGTTGATGTTGTGCCTTGGGTAAGCACTTAGTGAGAGCATCTGCTGGATTTTGTGATGTATGGACCTTAACCAATGTGATAAGGCCATCCTCAAGCACTTCTCGAATGAAGTGATACCGCGCATCAATATGCTTTGTGCGTGCATGAAACATGGCATTCTTTGCCAGACATATGCCACTCTGGCTATCACAACCAAGCATAGGTGCCTTGTTAGGCAAACCAAAATCATTGCATAGGCGTGCTAATCAAATGGATTCTTTGGAAGCCTCAGTGGCTGAAATATATTCAGCCTCTGTAGTAGACAATGCAACGATCTTTTGCAATCTAGAACACCATGAAACAACACCTCCTGCAAGAGTAAACACATAGCCACTTGTGGATTTCCGTGTATCTACATCACCAGCCATGCCAGAGTCACAAAATCCCTTCAACTCCAATGGTCCTTTACCATAGCAGAGGCATTTGTTTTTAGTTCCTTTCAAGTACCTCATAATGGACTTCATTGCATCCCAATGCAACCTGCTTGGATCAGCCATAAAGCGGCTCACAACTCCCACTGCATGAGCTATGTCAGGCCTAGTAGCAACCATAGCATACATAAGTGAACCACAAGCTGAAGCGTAAGGCACACTTTGCATGTCATTGGCTTCTTTCTTTGACTTGGGGCAATCATCCTTGGAGATTTTGACATATGGCTGTAATGGCACGCCGAGAGGCTTTGCTTCAGCCATGTTAAATCTGTCCAGCACCTTTTCAATGTACTTTTCTTGCGACAAATACAATATACGCTGGTCCCTTTGCCTTCTAACCCTCACTCCAAGTATATGTTCAGCTGCCCCAAGGTCTTTCATTGAAAATGCAGATTTCAGCTGCCCTTTAAGAGCATCAACAATGCTTCTTTTCTTTGTAGCTATCAACATATCATCCACATAGAGCACAAGAATGATAGGGCTGCCATCCTCATCACGTTTGGTATACAAACAATGGTCTGCATGGCTTCTTTTGTAACCATGTTTGAGCATGAAGCGGTCAAACTTCTTGTACCATTGTCTACATGATTGTTTCAGCCCATACAAGCTTCTATTGAGCATACATACCAAATGTTCCTTGCTAGGAATAACAAAACCCTCGGGCTGCTTCTTGTAAAGCTCTTCCTCCACATCACCATGCAAGAAAGCGGTATGTACATCCATTTGGTCCATTTCCAAATCAAGGGCAACCACTATGGCAAACAATACACGCAAAGTGGTCATCTTCACTACAGGAGAGAACACTTCCTGAAAGTCTATGCCCTTGGTCTCAACATATCCCTTTGCAACCAGCCTTGCCTTATATTTGGGTTTTGCATCAACTGTCTTGATTTTATACACCCATTTGTTAGGAATAACCTTCCTTCCTTTGGGCAATCCACCAAATTGCAAGTATGATTAGCATGCAAAGCTTTAATCTCTTTCTGCATAGCAAGCTCCCACTTGTTGCTGTGCTCACATATCTTTGCCTCTTTATACGTAAGAGGCTCTCCCTCATCTGTCAATATAATGTAATGCAAAGAGGGATCATATCTACTCACAGGCCGTCTTGGACGAGTAGACCGCCTCACCCAATGATCCACATTATCCGGTAATGGGTCTACATCAGGTGGCATGATAAAATCATCAACAATGGGCTGCTGTACATCATTTTCAGCACCATTTTCAGCATTGTTTCATGGCTGCAAATGCCCTTCAGGAGCCTCAATTTGCTGCCCAACATCTTTAGGCTCAAACACCACTGGATCATCTACATTTTCAGCCATATGTGGTGCATCCTGAGGGTCAAGAATAGGCCTAACAGGTGGCTGGTCATGCTGAAATTTGACCTTTTTATGGTCATGCTTTGAGGCACAATTGTTTTGAAGCAGCCTTGCCTCATTAAAAACAACATCCCGGCTGCGTACAACCCTTTTGAGCTGAGGTAAGCAAATCTTGTAACCCATTTCGCCTTCTTCACCATATCCCATGAAAAGACCTTTAATGGGCTCCTCAACTCTGGTCTAATATGCACAAAAACTTCGCAATAAAAAATGCGTAAGTGATCATATGAAGCAGGCTTGCCAGACCAAACCTCTTGAGGGATGTCACCTTTCAAAGACATGTGAGGGGATCGATTGTATATATGCACTGCGGTTTTCAAAGCTTCTCCCCAAAATCCGTGAGAGAGATTAGATGTGAACAGCATGCATCTCACCCTCTCACAAAGTGTCCTATTGTATCTTTCAGCCACACCAGTAGAAGAGGGGCTGTATGGCACAATAAGCTTCCTCTTGATGCCCAAATTTTCACAAAATTTGTTAAATTCAGCACTTGTGAACTCCTCTCCGTTGTCTGTACACAAGCATTTCAGTTTTCTACCTGTTTGGGTGGTCACAAATGCATGAAATTTCTTAAACGCAACAAAGACTTCATCCTTAGATTTAAGTAAATAAACCCAAATTTTCCGAGAATGATCATCAACAAAGGAGACAAAATAGCATGCGCCTCCCATAGACTTAGTAGGCATGCTACATACATCCGAATGTACAAGATCAAGCACACAAGATTTACGAGAGACACCGGAGTAATAAGAAATCTTTACTTGCTTGCCATATTGACATTCATTACAAAAGTCAAGCTTTGAGCCTTTAGCATCAAGCTTGTTCAAAGTACAAAGCTTAGAAAGGCCCTTTTAGCTCATATGGCCAAGCCTCTTGTGCCATAACTCCATGTGAGAGTTAATTTCAGCCAATGCAATAAACTTGCCCAACGTGGCCTTTCCATGCATGCAGTAAAGTGTCCCTTTCTTTGTGCCCTTTACAATCAGCCTTGAGCCTTTAGTCATTTTCCATGATCCTCTCTCAAACAAGATGTTGTAACCATGCATATCCATCTGACCAACAGAAAGCAGACTCTTCTTGATTCCCGGTACATATCTAATATCATGCAAGACAAGCTCATTTGTGCCATCTATGGAGAGATGCACAGTGCCAATACCAACATGCATGATTGTTTCCAAGGTATACATGGCCATGCTTGCTTGCATCAAAAGTGGAGAAACAGTCCTTGATAGGAGTCACATGAAATGAAGTACCGGAATCAACTATCCAAGTCTGGGATAATGCATCATTGACAGTCAACAAAGCATCAATAAGATCACTCTTGGTGATCTGCATGTCCTGTGTATGAACGTTAAGAGAGGCATCAAGGTCATGAGCATCATCATCTGACAAAGTGACACACAAGATGTCCTCTACATCTGACAGCTCCTCAATCACAACACTAGAAGCCACATTGGCCTTCTCTTTGTCCTTTGAGCTATCCTGTGCATCTGTCTTGACTTCCTTCTTCTCTTTCTTTTTGTCTCCTTCTTCTCTTTGTCCTTTGAGCTATCCTGTGCATCTGTCTTGACTTCCTTCTTCTCTTTCTTTTTGTCTCCGCCATTCTTTTTCCGTTCTAACTCGGCTTTGTAGTACCTGCAATCGGGTTTCTTGTGACCTTTCCTACCACACTGATAGCAAGTCACATCACACTTGCCTTTGCTGGCATTTCCCCTTTCCTTACTCTTACTCTTACTCCTTTGTGCATAGACATTCTTCTTCTCTGTCTTGCCTCTAACCATGTTGGCAGAGCTGCCTCCCTCTCCACCTGCTTTCCTTCTGATTTCCTTATTCAAGATAGAACCCCTAACACCATCAAAGGTCAAATTGGGGTTATTCGACAATGAAACCATCAATGTTTCCCATGAATCAGGTAAGGTCATAAGCAAGAAGATAGCTTTCAGCTTATCATCAAAAGGAGGCAAACCTGAATCCTGTAACTGTGACAAAGTACCTGTAAACAACGACAAGTGCTCTGCAGCGCTCTTGGACTCATTTAGCTGCATGCCAACAAGTTTTCACATCAAGTGCACTTGGTTGACAGGCGTTGTATTCTCATACATCGCCTTTAACTTCTCCCACACGTCAAAAGCATTTGTGAGACCTTTCAAATCAATGACTGTCTCATCGGTCATGGCCATTTTGATGTATGTAACTGCCTTCTTGTTCAGGCTAACCCATGCTTCGTCCGATATATTTCGTGGCTTTACCTGTTCAAGTGTCCCTTCACAATCCTTAAGAAATAGGATTCCCTGGATCCTGTCTTTCCAAAGGTCGAAACCTATTTTATCGAACCTCCTAATCTCGAAGAGATTCTTCACATCCGAAGAAGATGAGGCCATAGTTGCACGAATAAGAGGGCTAATATGCTGAATTTTCGGGCAAAATGCATCAAAACTGGAGTATAGCCTCACAGAAGTGTGCACTACAGCTCCAAATGGTCACAGGAGCAATTTGGGGCAAAATGGATCAATTTAGGCACAAAAAACAATTTTTGAAATTTATGCGTAGGAAATTTCAGCGAGTGAATTTGTGCTCAAAAACAACAATTTTAGTTGTTTTTAGTCTCACAGAACATACATAAGGCTAATGCATAGCCTTTGGAAGCATGTATGAGCGAAAGTCCCAAGTTGTAGCATCAAATTGCACAAAATTGAGCCACAAATGGTCATACATAGCCAAAACTTGTCCAATGTGCATAAATTGCATCAATTTGCACTTTCCTCAATGTATATACATAAAAAATACACTTGCAAAAACCTGCGTAAATCTGAAATTTGCTGAAAACACCTGTTTTGGGACCTGTTTTTCGGCAATTTCTTTGTTTTCGGGTAGCGGGAACCTAGTAAAGATGTTCCCACACCTTAATACATGATTTGCAAAACCTGTATTTTGCTGTCATAACCTGTAATTTGCTGATTTTGACCTAATTTCAGCTTGTTTTAGGTTAATTTGACTAGCTGGGAGCCCTGTAGTGTCCCGAGACGAGTCCTTTGGCGATAAAATTGCAAAATCTCCCGTGAAAGTTGACCTCCTTGGTTGAAAATCAGCATTTGCAGGTTTGGAAGCAAACCCTAATTTAGTTCTGATACCAGTTGATGAGTGCACAGCAGTGTGTGCAAGTGATAGAGCACGAAGAGATGTGCAATGCTTGTGCCTTGGAGAGGTGGCGATGACCCGCAGAGAAGGGGGCGCTAGAGATCGAAGTAGGAGGGGGAGAGGGAGCGCTCGATTTCTTGAGGGGAATAAGTGAGAGTGTGTATTGGGCTCTTTCATTTCCTTTATTAAAAGTATAGGACCATTTTTAAGTTAGTGACCATTTTCAATGTGAACTTGGCCAAAGGTTAGTAATCTTTAAAAATGTACATAAAAGGGGTCATTTGGGCCTTTAACCCAACATTAGTCTGCCAAAAAATAAAATATGACAGACATAAAGTTTATGGCAAGCTTCAACCACTCCCTGTGCCTAACACGCCATGGGAAAGTATTGCCATGGATTTTATTACGGATCTTCCTAGATCCAAGAATGGAAATGATGTAATCTGGACTATAGTAGACAGATTCAGTAAGCGAGTACATTTCCTTCCAGTAAAGAAGACGATCAAAGCCGATCACATGGCTAGAATATTTCTAGCTCAGATTTTTAAACACCATGGATTGCCAAAGACTATTGTCAGCGATAGAGATCCTCGCATGACTAGTCTATTTTGGCAGGCATTGTTCGAAAACTTGGGAACTAAGCTTGATTTTTCATCAGCTTATCATCCTCAAACAGATGGTCAAAGCGAAATCTCTTATGCCACTGTTTTAGACCTCATCAAGTGCTATGTTTCGGAACGACAATCCGAATGGGAACAGTACTTACGAGATAGTTGAGTTTGCATATAATAATACCATCCATTCCTCAACTGGTAAAGCTCCCTTCGAAATTATTTATGGGAATCCACTCTTACTTCCTATTATGGTTACCAAAGAAAACATCTTCGCTGCAGATGAATTTGTGCGCAATATTGATACTGCCTATCGACAAGTAAAGCAAGCAATTCTACGTACTCAAGAGCAACAAAAGAGAAAAGCAGACAAGCACAAAAGGAATCTCAATCTTGAAAAATGACAATATGTCCTGCTTCGGTTTGAGAAAGCTAGATTGAAAAAGCGGGTCGGAAAAGGGAAAGTTGTCAAACTTTCCCATAAATTTTACGGCCCTTTCAAAATTACAGATAAAGTCAATGACATGAGTTTTAGATTGGATTTGCCTTCTCACTGGCACATCCATAATGCTTTTCATGTAAGTCTCCTCCGACCATATGTTGGACCTCCTCCAGTGGCGCCAATACAAGAAGATCCTCCAGAAGTCGAAGAGACTGAAGAAATCCTTCAACCCGAACAGATAATACACCACTCTGAGAGACAACTAAAGTCGGGGAGCCTGTATCGAAAGTATTTAGCCTACATCGAAAGTATTCAGTCAAGTTCAAGAATTACACCGCTTTAGATGCAAAGTGGATGACTGAGTCCGATCTTAAGGACTACCCAGACATCTTGCACAGTTATGTTGACGCTCTACAGTTGAGGTCAATTGTTTAGAACCAAGAGGGATGTAACTATGTCAGACTTTGTAAATAATTAATGTATTTACGAGAAAAGAATTATCTAATTAGTTGTGTGCACATCAGAATAGATCTAGCAGTTCTGGGGCCTCAGGTGCGCCCAAGTTTGGGCCAGAGCACCTTAGGGAGACCCTAGCAGAAAAATACCCTAAAGCCCTAGTGATTGGGAAATCGGGTCTTCAATGAAGGGGTAGATAATAGCCTCAGATTCAGGCTCAGAAAATTACGCGCGCTAGTGCAAGCACAGGAATGAGATGGGGTCCTTAGAACAACAGTAATCTTAAAGCCTGAATTATTTTTACGGCCTTAGGATAAGTCAATTAAATTATTTTAAATTGTCTATGTTTGACCAAATGGCCAGACAAGTGCGAACAGGTAATGCCAGAGTAGTGCTGGTACGGCATTCCGCTGGGGAGCAGCTAACATTTTCATTGGTTACATCTGTGTGTGCAGTTGTGCACTTAATTGCACATTTCATTAATTAGCATAGGACTTTTAAAGTCAAAAGTTGAATGGTTTTTAAATTATTAAGTAGTGTGCCACTTGGCACACTTACCCATGCAATCTCTCTCTCTCTCTCTCTCTCTCTCTCTCTCTCTCTTCATGCTAGCGTCCCCTCTTCTGGCTGGCTATATGAGAGCAGCCCCTCCCCCTCTTGCCAGGTTGGCAGTGCACTACCCCTCCTCTATGCAGTGAAGCTCTCCATTGAAGCTTGAGAGAAGCACCTTGTGGTGTATGTGGAGCATCTGAGCACCCATCACCTAGAACAATGCCTCTCATGGTTGTAGGCAGCTGTGGGAGAAGTTTCATCGCGTAAAGTAGTAGAAAACTCTCTTTCTCTCTCGTCGTCTAGCTGCTGCAAATTCTCTATTTTCAGCCCCTAATCACCTGTATTAGGGTGAATTTCAGCAAAGCGTTAATAGAATCTTATTCCTCTCTACCTACTCTACACATACACAAAGCTTGGAGCGTTTCCGTCGTGAAAAGGACCTCCATTTTGGCATTTGAACGTGCTCAGGTAACAACTTCTGGTTATGTGCAGAAAATTACAGCAAGCGTGTGTGCGTGTTTTGCATGTTTCTTTCGTGGGTTGACTGCAGAAATGATTATGTCCAAAGAGACACAGTTAGCGGAAGATAGACTCTCATTTATGAGAGCTTCCAATGAGTTTTGTGGGAGCAATTCTTCTACTCTCTCAGTTAGAAGAAGAAAAAGGACAAGAAAGAATAGAGGACGGGCTTTTACCCCGTTCCTGTGCTTGTAAAGATTCTCCCTTAGTAATAAAGATATTCTCTTTATGGGGGGGGACCAACCCATCTTCTGGTCCCCAATGACGTGTCAAGCTTTCTCTCTTTCTCTCCAAAGTCTCTTGAGTATATAAATTGCATTTAACAGTCAGTTTTTGCTTCCGTATTTTTGTGACAGACACCCCAACAACAACTGTACACCTTGGATTTGCTACCCTCAACTTTGTACCTTGAAAGAATGCCAGCTTGAGCATCGGTTGCCTTTTAGAAAATTTGAACTGTAGAGCACGCTACGTCCAAGAATCACATCATATCCAACATACTCCAGGATAATGAACTGTGGAACACATCCTATCCATAATCCGACCAACAACAATGGATTGGTGCACTCATCCATAGTGTTTTTAGACACGTCTGATTGGTTCCCTGCCAGATGCATGTGCCTTGAACTCTGACCCAAGTGCTAGATGTCTGTAGTTTGGTGCATGGGTACATAGCATCAGTGTCTACTGAGCTAGTTTTTGTCATTAGTCTGTTTTGTAGGCGTAATCAAGGGCAATTACTCTTCTTTCAAGAGGGGCTTATGTCACAAGTGTGATGACATGGCACCCTAGTGGATCTTAAAGACTAAAGAGGCTGAACCATTAAAAAATAAAGCGAGGCTCAAAAATTGTTTGGACAAGGGCTGGTGGCAACTTTCGCAAATCGTGTCGGGAATTACGGACTGCCACGTGGCAATCCGTATGGCCAAAACAGGGGGCACTCTTGCGTAGACTTTTGAGCTCCACTTTTGGTGCCCATTTTAAGGGCTTGTAAGAACCTTTGTTAGGAGGGCCACGCTCCCCTTCCCGGTAGATTAGCTTGGGAGCATTCGCAGAGAAGGAGACCCTCGGCCACGTATCTTTGGGAGCAATCAAGAAAGAAATACTGAAAGGGGCGCCGATATTTGGGGCTAGTGCATCTGGAAGCAGAATTCCACCGCTTTGTGTCGACCACCCTCTTCTCTTTTTTGAGTTGTTGGAATGCTGGACTCTCTCTCTCTCTCTCTCTCTCTCTCTCTCTCTCTCTCTCTCTCTCTCTCTCTCTCTCTCTGCTCTGTGCTGCAGTCCTTGCGCGCCACTTCCCACCTGCTGCTGCTGAGGTACGCGCCACTTTCCACCTGCGGCTGCTGAGGTGCGCGCCCTTCTGCCTGCTGCTGACACGCGCGCCAATTGCCTGCTGTTGACCCGCGCCACCTGCTTGCTGCTGCCTGCGCGCCACCTGGGCTGCACCCTGCTGTTCAGCTGGACTGCGCCCTTCCCCTCCCCCCCCCCCCCCTGTTGTGACAGTGCGCGGCCACCCCCAACCCCCCACCACACGAGATTACTAGCGGCTAGACTGCGCCCCACCCGCCCGCCCCCCCCCCCCCCCCCCCCCCCCCTGTTGTGACAGTGCGCCGCCACCCCCAACCCCCCACCACACGAGATTACTAGCGGCTAGACTGCGCCCCCCCCGCCCCCCCCCCCCCGAACCCGCAGGTGCATTACAGTGTGGACCTGCAAAATTTACATTTACATTTACATTTTCACATTTTCAGATTTCCTGCAGGGAAAGTTCAGAATTTCAAGATTTAAATAATTTTCAGCATTGACAGAAAATTGCAAAAATTGCAGAAAATAAAAAATGTATGATTGATATGGGGAACACACATGTATGCATCATGCGGGACAGGGATGTATGTGTGATGTGGACATAGTGGGTTGGCTTGGCAGAAGTGCAGATTGTATTTTTGATTTTGGACGTAATGATTGCTTCGCCGGTATGTAAGCCCCATCCGAAGGCAACTTTTGTGCTTACAAACAAGCAGATTACACAAATGGAGAGGGAGATGAAAGACTGGAAAGCCGATATGGAGGGATGGTGGAAAGAGAAGGCCAACCTTCTTCAAATGTTTCTCAACGAAGGCGCGCAGTGGAAGAAAGAGAAAGAGGACCTGCACGCAGAGCTACAAGCACTTAAGGCGGACTCCAAAGCACTTAAAGAAGAGGTCTCAGCTCTCAAGCGAGGACTTGCTAATAGAGTGAGCAGTGGACTAGAGGAGGGGGAATTCCAGCCTTCGGTAGTAGAGGAAATCAAGGTCATCAAAGAGTAGGTACGGATGATCAAAGAGGAGGAGAAACAAAAGATGGTAAAGACCTTCGTGGATGGATGTGATCACGAAGACGCAAAAGAAGGCGGACGAGGCCGAGAAGTGGATAGAAGTCGCTAAGAAAGGCAAGGGGAAAGAAACCACATCTGTCCCCACTCCTACAATCATCAACATGACTCTAGAAGAAGAACAACGAAGGAAAACTAGAGCTTTGCATATAAGAGTAACCGGTCTAAAAGACCGAGATGATGTGGAAGGGGAAATTGAAGAACTTCTCCGCATTATGGGTAGTGAGGGTACTCATACAAAGGCATGGAGGGTGGGGAAGAAGACACAAGGCAATGGGGAGACTTCAAAAGGGAGAGCTCTAATCATCCGTTTCCCATCCATGGAGGCAAAGGACTTCTTGAAGAAGCGTCCTACACTAAAGAAAACGGGCATATTCCTTGGAGATGACCTCACTCTCACACAGCTTGCGCATATGAGAGAGATAATGCCAGAGATTCAAGCGGCAAGGGAGAAGGGAAAGACGGCCTTCTACAGAGATGGCCGGGTTGTGATTGTAGAGCGGCGCTCCACATGACGGTGCGAGACCCGTGGGACCACCCTCAAAGTTGCCACGTGGAATTGTAATGGATCTATGCGACTTGATGTGGGCGCCTTTGAGGATAGTTTCAGGGGAAGAGACATCGTCTTCTACTCTGAGACACATCAGGCCCATGGGCAGTCTATGCCTCACATCAGTGGATATAGATGGGAGACTGCCTATAGACAGGAGACACGATCAGAGCGCAGAGGGCGGGGATCAGGAGAAGTGGCAGTGTTATTCAGGAAGGAGTTGCAGCCATTGATACATATAGCCCGCAGAGATGAGCAAGCTAGGTACATGTGGGTGAGGCTGAGAGCAGAGACAGACAGATATCTTTACATTGCTATTTGCTACTGTTCCCCGAGCACGTCATTGTATGCATCACCCAGAGCACAGTCCCCTTTCTCTATTTTGGATGATGACATATGGGAGTTCTCTAGAGATGGTGACATCATCATTCTAGGGGATTTCAATGCTAGGAGTGCCCATCATCAGACAATATTTTATGATACTTCAGAGGAGATGCTGAGAGAGTTGGATGCTGCAGAGACAGGCCTATCCAGACTATCAGAAGATGGAGAACACACTGAGTATGGACGACACTTGATAGACATGGGGACTGCACATGGATTGGCCATCTTGAATGGCCTACAGAGATTTCCCGCCTCAGGGGGTTTTACATGCTTTCCACACAGACATGGAGCCAACACAGTGGACTATGTCATGGCACAGCCGAGCCTCATCTCTAGTATCCAGGATCTCACGATTGGACCCAGACCTGTTGGTGTGGCAGTGGATCATGCTCTTGTGTCAATGACCATCTCCTTTCAGTTTAGTGTAGCACACAGGCTACGGACAGTAGCCCCTACTCGCTACACCTTCACGCGGGAGACAGACTCTGTATACATATATGGGATCTACAGACGCCTATGCACAGAGGAGCCAGGGCGACCTCTGGAGGAGCTTACTACTATATTGACACAAACACTACATCATGCAGCAGCAGAGGCATACCCACATACCCAGCCTGAGCAGAGACGTCGTTTGGGGAGCATGTCCTAGAACAGTTGGTATGATGAGGAATGCCGGGACACTAGAGCTAGACTTCAGAGGGAGGTGCTTTTGGGGGACATCACTCACAGACAGTCACATATTGACTTCCGACGCCTAGTGCGGTGGAAGAAGAGGGCATTTTTGGCTCGGCTAGAGCAGGATCTATATCAGCTGTTCTTGAGTTAGGACTCACGTGAGGCATGGCGGCTCTTTCAGGAGCACCCCCCCCCCCCCCCCCCCCCCCCCCCCCCCCCCCCCCCCCATCACTTCTACAGAGGACTGGGGCCAGTGCGCATCATCTTTGTACACAGTTCCTGAGCAGTCCCCGCACTTACGGCCAGGCGACTGTGGAGTATACAGATGCGTACACTTACCTCGGAGTGGTTTTTAGTGGGCCAGCATTTTCATTGAGGAGGGCAGCAGAGACTAGACTGACCAGAGCCCATGCAGCATTGGGTAGATTGGAAAGGATGTGTTCACAGGTTCAGTTTCAAGAGCCTAGGACGAAGCTCTGGCTCTTTGACACTCTGGGGGCTTCTGCATTACTCTATGGAGCTGAGATCTGGGGACCTTCATTAGATCATCACGGGAGGACAGGCCGCAGTGATGGATGGGGGGACATGGAGAAGCCTCTGGTCTCTATGATCTCGCGGCTCATTAGAGCCAAGGCCTCAGTACCACGTGCTATTGTTCGAGCAGAGCTAGCTGCCCCCCCACTAGTGGTTGAGGCGCTCACCAGATTGGTCTCCTTCATACACCGCATGTGGGAACTTCCCAGAGACAGATGTGCCTGCCTTGCACTTGAGTCCTCTCGACAGTTAGCCATGCAGGGAGATACAGCATGCTGGCATGGGGAGATGACATCATGGTTTCAAGCGCATGGGTTCAGCATAGACAGATTGCCTCCCTTCCAGTACTCACTGGATGCACCCTCTCTGACTCTTACACAGTCCGAGATCACCAAGCTCATCCGCCAGGACTTGACTCAGCTAGACACCAGGAGGACATGGATACAGCGAGCACAGGAGCTGGGCACGAAGATGGCTTTCTACAGAGAGCATCTCCTCCAGCTTACGGTTGATGGCTTTGTGACGAGGCCGAGATACATGGACACCCACTTGTCTCATGGGATACGATGTGCTATCGGCCAGATACGTACATCTTCACACCGGCTGCGGATCGAGACTCGGAGATATAGCGGAGTACCAGCAGAGGCCAGGACATGCCCCCTGTGTGACATCGAGCCTGAGACAGAGTTGCACTACACATGCCACTGCCCCGTCTACTACGAGATACGAGGCCGCTTCCATTGCTTGTTCAGAGAGGGCTTTGGACCATTCTCCAGAGTCATGCAGTACGAGGATCAGAGATGCTTGGGTTTGTTTTTGCTTGAGCTACGCAGACACACAGAGAGCCTGATGAGAGGAGAGGCTAGCGAGTCCCAGAGACAGATCACAGATTTCACTGCACACCCGGAGGAGTTACTACCTTAGCAGAGCTCGTCGTCGCACACCAGAGGCACATTGATCAACCGAGCGACTGAGCTTGGAAGATCCAGACGCCCACGACTGCGGAGGACTACACAGCATCGGCGGAGGCTGCATCAGAGGATTCGGATCACTTTGGCTCGACATGCACGACGCCCGGTCAGACTACTGACCATGGAGGAGATTGATGAGATCCGCCAACGACCGATGCTGGATCTCTTGTGATCTAGCTATCGCAGCTAGCTGCTGTTCACACCTAGTAGTTTAGGATTCCATAGTATTTTATTGTGACATTTGTCATTTCATTTTTATCATTGTTGTCATCTTGTTACTCTGACTCTTGACTTTGTATCATATCCACCACATTGTAACTTTCTGGTCTCATAGGTCACTTTGGCCTTTTGAAGACGTTAATATAACATTTCATTTCATTTCATTTCTCTCTCTCTCGGGATAGTTTCCTACGACGTTAAAACTCTCTTCTTGTTCTTCTCTCTCTTCAAGTTCAGTTGCTGCAGTTTCTGTTTGTATGTTGCTATTGATTTCTTGCTCAATGCTTGGGTGTCCAAGACTGTTACACAAGATGCTCTTATATACTCTCCTGGGGGACTTAAATACCCCTCACATGAATTTGCTCGACCGAGACTCATGTCAAATAAGTAAAACAAATACCTAAAATGACAAAATAAAGAAATAGAATAACATTGGGAATTCACTTGAGACATAATTTTAACATAACAGCCATCCATCAAGTTGGATACTGTCTAGGTGATGGCGTTTGGGATGCATCCCCTGATCTTTTCCACCTGAGTGAGCCTTGTCCACTTCACCTTCACCAGGCTGGTGTGGGTAGCCACATTTGCCCCCCTTCTTCATCTGTGTTAGTCCGGCAAGAGCCTCGTCGACTACCTCTGTTCAAGCTGTTCACCTCCTATGGTGCCTTCGATTTCTTCTTTCACAGCTTCTCAAGGATTTTTTATTTTGTCCGAAATTGTGCAGACGTATTGGAGTGTTGTAATATTGTTCGGTATCACATCTTTATCTGCTGGATGTGCAGGTGACATTGAGAGTGCCCAAATGAGAAGGCTGAAGTCAATTAGGAGTTATTGCTAAGGAGGTGAGTGGGGACAAGAAGGGAGAGTGCACCAGACAGGGGGGGGAGAGAGCTGAGTTATTTGATTGTAAGATACTACAGTTTGTTGCAATCGATTTGAACTTTGTCATGTGTACTAGTTTATTTAATTGCTATATTAAGAGAGCGTTTAAGGTCAGCTATCAAAGTCATCATCGTTCTGGATCCAACAGGCTTGAAGTATGGCCATACAAGCCCCCTTGATTCAGCCTTAAACTCAATGGGTCAAAAGTTTGCATCAAGGCAAAGGTGGACGCCCAGCCAAACACAGCTTCAGATACTGGAGAAGCTTTTCCAGCAAGGGAATGGAGCTCCGAGCAAGCAGAGGATAAAAGAGATCAGCATAGAATTGAGCCAGTACGGGCAGATCTCTGAAACGAATGTGTACAATTGGTTCCAAAACCGACGAGCAAGAACCAAGAGGAAGCAACAAGGAGGGTCAAATACGGGCGAGTTGGAATTTGATACAGATGTGGATTCTCAAGAAGAGAAAAGGGTATGTGCAGATAGGGATTTGTCTAATGATGGCACAACATCTGGACAAAATCCATCCAACTTACAATCTTGGGAGTATGCTGAACATGATCACCATTATGATGCACAGAAAGGGCCACAGTCATCTCAAAGGCTTGTAGCTTTAGGAGATTTTGGTATGGCTCCTAACAAAGCTGACGCTGACGATGGTGGGTCGGCCACTATGGGTCTACAGATTAATGGTTCCAGGACCTGAAGTTAACCGGCTCGTTCTTTCCTTTTTTGCGTACATGTTTTATACTCTTGCTCTGCCAGAATGGTTCCGTGCTAGGTAGGCTGTTGTACAAGACATGTGGTAACCTCTATGTATAAATATGGACAAATGTACTAAGAAAGGCAAGGAGCCTTTCTTGAGCCACCCTGGACAGGAGCAAGAGGAAAAAATGTTTGTAATGAGCTTACAGGTGTCAAATGAGGAGCCCAAGAGTCCCTCGAATGTGGTTATAAGAAAAGGGATTTGGGGTTTTTGGGAGCATGAATTATTGTGGTTGTATACATGGAGAGGCTGTAATATAGGCTGTGCATTGGAGAGTATTTGTTTTTGCAAGTGTTCACACTTGTGTTAGACGAATGACATAAACAAGTCCTATTGTTTGTTGTGCAGACACTTCCTTTGTGTCTAATGGAAATAGCTGAGCAAGAAAAAAAACCGGTGTCTGTGCATGCATGCGCGTGTGTGCCAGAGAGAGAGAGAGAGAGAGAGAGAGAGAGAGAGAGAGAGAGAAGAAGAAGAAGAAGAAGAAGAAGAAGAAGAAGAAGAGAGATTTTTATGTCGTAGGAACAATCCCAAGAGACCTCAAGACCTGATGCTCTAGAGGGAATTGCCCCCCCCCCCAAAGACTTGAAGTAAGCTTGTCATGTGATTGAATGCAATCATGGTCACACACTAGTCATTAAAATCGGTGGATTTGTGCCCGATAGCACAAGCTTACACGTTGCTAGCACCCATAAATCAAATCACAATTTCTGTCTCTACATTGAGGTTCCTTTCTGTGTGTGTATGTGTGTATGTGTAGCTTTGTGCCCTGGTAGTCTTTAACACTTGCTCTCAATTATGTTATGTAGCTCGGCATTCGCACGAAATGTGTCGTGGAGTTTCATCCGCCTCAAGCCGGCGAGGGTACTCAGTTTGCACTCAGCAATAGAAAAGGCAACAATAAGCTTCTAACTCAGTGGGATGTTTACCGTCAGGAAGTACGAAACTTTAGTTAAGGGCGAACATCGGAAGAGACGCTCTGCTGAGAAGTGTTAGAGGCTGGACACTGCTTGGAGTAGTTGAAACAAGCTAGTACCTAGCATGAGTGGAGGAGGATGCTTTGGCCTACTACTCTTAACCAGTGTGCACTCACACGTGCACCTAAAGAGAGGGAGTGTTTTTGGGTATATCTCTGTTTCACTTGCACTTGGAGAGTTTGGGACTATTGTGCATTGGTGATTTCACTATGGAAACTGTTGCGGATGCTGGCACCATGTTGTTGACATCGCGCTTAGGTGGTATAGTGTTATGGGAAGATCAATGAAGCTTGTCCTATGGCTTAGAAATGGATGCTTTGTGAGCAAGCTTAAACCTCGGCTTTTTCTAATGGATTGTGGTGTTTAGAGGAGCCACTTAGAAAAGTATCCAACATATTCTTTTTATCAACACCACAGTTCCTAGAGACGCCTATTGTTCAATTTTGTTGTTTACCGACTTTCAACATCTAAGGCATCTTGGTGCACCTTGTGTGTGTATGAGAGAGAGGGACGGAGGGAGGGAAGAGAAGCAGAGCTCAAGACCTAATATTCAAGAGGCAATGGGGATAATCAATCTACCACACATGGTGATAAAAAGGTTACTCTTGTTCCCTCTTATTATTCACACACCCACCCATGAGAGGCGAAGTTTTTAAAGTTGATGGGTGGCCGTCAAAATCTACGTGTGCTTGAAATTTTACATTTGGCTATTTTAAGCCATGAGATTTTGTCATTGACTTCGATTTTGAAACTCTAAGAGACTCAAGTTGTGGTCCACAACACAAGCTTGGTATGTATCCAATATACAATCTCCAAATTTAAACATCCAGCCAATCTCATAGCTTAAGATAGCTAGATATCTAATTAAAGTCCACGTAGATTTCAATGACAAATTCTTATAGCTGGAGATAGCTAGATATCTAATTTAAGGCCAAGTAGATTTCAATGACAATCTCATAGCTTAAAATAGCTAGATGTAAAATTTTAAGTACAAGTAGATTTTGGCGGCCATCCATCAACTTTAAAAACTTCTATTCTCATGGGTACAGATGTGTGAATAAGAAGAGGGAACAGAGGGAACATGAGTGGCCTTTCTATCACCCATGTGTCGTAGATTGGTTATCCCCGTTCCCTCTTAAATATTACGTCTTGAGTTCAAGACCTCTCTCTCTCTCTCTCTCTCTCTCTCTCTCTCTCTCTCTCTCTCTCTCATGCCATGCTAAGGGGTTCTTGCTTTCATATTTTTAACAATTGTCTTTAAAGAGGGCACCTCATTTTATGCCGCCCTCCCCCCAAATTAAGAGCAATGAAGTTTCTTTTTGGGATAATGGCATTTTGAGTGACTCTTGTGTGGTTTTTCGTAAGCAACATCTTTTTTTTTTTTTCGACGCACCAGAGGGCCCACAGGGGGAGGTGCTTATCCCTTCCAAATATTAGGCATGAAGTATGGTCGGGCAAGGGCCGTGTACCATTGGGCAAGAGACACGTGTAGGCATCACCATGGCCACCTAATTGAGGCACAACGTGCTCGGAATGACGGAGAGAACTCCTAGCAACCAACTAGGAACCTCCTCCTCGGGTGACCCACCCCAGGAGGAGGATGCACTCAAGTGTCCAAGGGCAAGAGCCCTAGCAACGTGAACACTAGGTGAGCACAAGGTGTCCTTCTAGAGGTGACCCAACGGGGAATTTGAACCCACAACCCATAGGTTGAGAGGCCAAAGACTTACCGTTAGACCAACTCTTTGGGGACTCGTCTTTTAGGGGTAATTTATTGCTTCTCAAAGTTTTCACTAGGGTGCTAAGCTTTGGTAGTTTCTTGGTGAACCGACTACAACCAAACCACATTGTACCCAAATATGGTTGTGAACTTTTGCTCCGGATTGGAGCCTGCTTGAAGTTTCCATAATCAAATCAATGGCATCTGATTAGCAACTCTTAGCATATCGCTGTGTTGAATTCAAGTAGCCATATGAGACTCCTTTGGATGATGCAACTATGTTGGAGGCTACCAACAACGATGACCTCAACAATGATCATGGTGTAGCTGTTGGTGACCATTCCCTGTAATGCAGGCGGTTGCATGGTGATTGGGGAAGGCCGAGAGTGATTGGCGAAGTCCAATTCAATAATGTTTTCTAGAAATAATTTTTACGAAGGGATGGGTAATGTTGGTAGAGTTTACTTAGCCCTCAGCTCAACCATATGACCAAGAAAGTATTTTCCTTTAAAATGAATTGCAGATGAGGTGCCATGTTTGTAAGAAGCAACCTTAGGCAAATGGAAGGATAGACCTAAGGAAGGTTCCACTTTGGAAACATTAGTGATCTTCTAAAGAGACTTTTTGCTTTTGTTTATGAGAAAGAGCAATATTTTTCAAGGGCGAGGGGGTAACTTCAAGACACTTGTCATCGTGGCTAAGAGAATGTGGGAATCAGGACCAAAGGCTAGTCCTATCCAACGAGTCGCTTGCATGGAAAGAGTTATTATAGGGAGTAGTACTAGTCTATATAAGGTGTTGGTTGGGGGGAGCTTTTGCATGCTTTTCCATTGCAGTTAAAAGGGCTAGAGTATGCATTGTCATGCTCCTATCTTCTCGCATATAGCCAAAATGAAACTGAGATCTTGATGACTATCCAAGTATTGAATGTGCTTGGGCTGGGCTTATCATTGTGGTCATACTAATTCAAACTTAAGATTTGGTTGACAACTTGATTATCCACAATTTCAAAGATGCTTTTATACAAGCTACAAATTAAAATTCGCTTCCATGTAAAGCATATTGTTTTTATAACTGTGCTTTTTAAAGATTGAATGACTGCTTGCTTGTTTTTTTTGTGTATTTTAGATACAATTTCAAATGGATCACATAGGAAGTTATCAATTGAAGGAATAATGGTTTGCAAAAAAGTGATAAAATTGCTCTTACAATCTCCAACATCACAAACTCCAAAATATAGTTTTATTTTTTGATATGAATGATAGCAAAGGCTTCTTGATGTTTGAATTATAAGGAAGGTGGAGGAGGTCATGAGTTCCTTCAACAAAAGTTGTGTTTGTACTATTATATCTAAAAGGTAAGAATTGTCTCCTTCATTGAGGCCACAATCAAATCTAGAAAAAGATCATCCATGTGGAAGATTCATTGCTTTCTGAAAGGGTTTTCTAAGCTAGATGATCCTAGGGATATTAGGACTAGCAATATCCTTAAGACATATCAATACAACTCAAGGAGGGCTAAAGAAACCGGAGACCAAGGAGAAGGACAAATATCTATTGCGATAAACAAAGGACATTTTAGAATTAAGAATGATAATTTCTAGGAGGAATGACATCCATCCTGCCTTTAAAAGAATCTCTGTCGCTAAGGTCAGTTTCCCTCACATTTACTTGGAATCCCGTCGAACTACTTCTTTGCTTGCTTCCAATATGTCTTCCCCACTTTCATGAATTCTTGGGTGTTGTTTCATAATAGGCTAATAATGGTTAAAAATTCATTAGAACATATATGGACCTTGCATGGGCCTTGTAAGGTTTTGAGATTAGAGGCTAATTGATAGCCATTAAGGGGGACAAAGGAATGGGTACCTCTACTTTACTAGTTTTTTCTTGTAGTTTAAGAAAGAGTTAAAACTAGAGGTCTCTAAGATAACTCTCACTAGCTTTTCACCTTTTGAGAGGTGGCTCTCAAGTAACCCTTGCCACATCATTAGCTCGTGAGTCAAAAGTGGTTCAAAAAGTGACGTTTTTTGGAAAAAATTCAACATGGGGTGTTTTCCCTCTTCAAAGCACCCCAACACACACACACACACACACACACACACAAACCTTTCACGGGACAAAAAAAGGTTAGTTGATGATTATTTCAGGAGCCCTTCATCTACATCTCTATTATGCCGCCCATTACATGATCACACAAACAACTGTCACAGTAGAAGCAAGTGTTTGGACGCTCAGCCAAAGGTACGATACGAGTCGCCAAAGCTATCCCATACTCGCGACTGCGGTGAGTACAAGTAAAATATCCTCGTAGTTGATGACCATAACTACGATATAAGAAAATCTTATGAGGAGGTAGAAACTAGGCTAGCAGATATAGCCGATTTGAAAAACCGGGCTTTATTGAATGCTCGATGTAATAATACTTTGGCCCTAGGCCGACTGCTTTAGTAACCATCGCCAATCGGATATTGTTCTTGAAATGTTCACGACCCCAAAGGGTCACTCGTGTCACTCGGTTTTGATATGTCCACCACTTTGTTTGGGAAACAGAGGTTCCTAACTGCGAAAATAGATGAAGTTCATAACATAGTAATGTTGCTCGACGTATAGATTCATTTGACATAAAGAGATGTGTAGTTGCTACGAAAAAAACCTGGTCATGATTGTATGCCATAATTTGAGGAAGCAAAATAGTTGAAGAATGCTAACTCTGGAAATGATACTCTGGACTCGGGTTTTATATTTGACCAACCATCTAGAATAAAACCATTTTTTGACTCCTAAGCCAAATTGGAAATAGGAAAGTGTACTTGAAATTGAGTATACTCTCACATTGTAGATCGGGTTTTTTTTTACACTAGTGGATTGCTAAAGCTTAATATAGGGCTGGGATAGCAGGTGTAAATACCTACTGTGTATGTATACCCGAGGCCTGATACAGCTTACTCGCTACGAGTCTAAAGAACGGGCTTTGACTATGGGAATTGATGCTATCTATTTTTACCTTGTGGTGATATGGACTGTCTGACCGGGCTTTACATTTAACTTAAACAAAATAGTTGAAGACTGCTAACTCTGGAAATGATACTTTGGACTTGGGTTTTATATATGACCAACCATCTAGAATAAACCCATTTTTTTTGACTCCTAAGCCAAATTGGAAAAAGGAAAGTGTACCCGAAATTGATTATACTCTCACATTGTAGAACGGGGTTTTTTAACACTAGTGGATTGCTAAAGCTTAATGTAGGGCTGGGATAGTAGGTGTAAATACCTACTGGGTATGTATATCCGAGGCCTGATACAGTTTACTCGCTACGAGTATAAAAAGACCGGGCTTTGACTATGGGAATTGATGCTATCTAATTTTACCTTGTGGTGAGGTGGACTGTCTGACTGGGCTTTACATTTAACTTAAACACTCTCTGTTCATCGTACTAATCTTTACTCTGTAGCGTAGTATTATTCATTGCATTGAGTCCTTCTTGCCTCTGCTGCACGCCACCGCTTAGGTATTGGGGTGTGGATCTGCTGCCGACTATAGTATGTAGATATGGTGAAATCTCGCCAGTAATCCTCCGGATCTTGGGTTGTGAGGGATCCCGTGGTATGTGCCTGTGCTGGCATCCTCGAGTGTGGGATAAACCTGTCCAACTCAGGAGTCGCGTCTTCTGCAGAGGAGCATCAACTGGTATAAATAAGGCTCATAAGGTGAGTAATCATACTCACATAGCTGCGTGCTCTGTTATCACCTCTCTGTGTGTGTTAGTTCAAAACTGTGTGTATTTATCTATTGGCTGCTGTGGCTCAACATGCCGAAAAAATCGAAGAAAGCTATTGTGGAGGCGTCGTCGTCTCCTAATCTACAGGTTAACGGAAATCTGTTTTTTGATTCTTGTATATATAAAAAAGTATGAGCTGGGTAAAGTAGCTGTAGCTCGTTTTCGGTGGAATATATTGAAATGAAGAAATAAAACAGTGTTCAAATCTGTCTGCTTG
The DNA here is from genome assembly GCF_014529385.1 of Adiantum capillus-veneris. Classification (NCBI taxonomy): domain Eukaryota; kingdom Viridiplantae; phylum Streptophyta; class Polypodiopsida; order Polypodiales; family Pteridaceae; genus Adiantum; species Adiantum capillus-veneris. The sequence goes on along the minus strand of NC_140950.1, from coordinate 123,254,107 downwards.
TTAGAAAAACCTGGTTCCGAAAATAAGGTTTCTTGCTTGATAAGAACCAAATGGTAATTTACTTGAGGTTTACTTGTGACAATTGTACAGTAAGGATCCGCAAAAATTACGGGTTCTCCGAGGAATAAGTGATGGGGTAAATAATGTCTGGGTTTAAAAAAACTGTTTTTTAACTGAGATTATATCATATTGTAGGAAAAATGACCTGGTTTCGAACTTCGGTTGATAAACGACTGTACTAATTGCTATATGGCATGTGACTAATTGGAATTTAGTAGCTATATGAGTTTTTTTCTCAAAAGGAAAGTGAGTACTGAAGAAGTGGATACTTCAGGGCTGAGGTGGATACTTCAGCGCTGAAAATAGATGGAACTTCATAGAAAATTAAACCTTTAAACAAAGTGCTGGAAGGTTCAGTTTCCTTGGTAAGTTGGAATACAAAAACTAAATTATAGTACACTTTGTATTGTTACAGATCCTGGATTGTTTTTTTAGACCAGACGTCTATGTTACTGATTCAACAAAAGGGTGTTTTGGAAATTACTAAATTCTTCAAAACTGTAGCCATAGCTTCGGATTTTTTGTAGGAGATAAATGGCAGCATATACTGGATTATGGTAGATAACTGATTTCAAACTTACTTGGATTTTTTCTCTCAAGCTGATAAGATATATCTGGCAAGGTGTAATACTACAGGTCTAGGGTAAGTTGGGTTGAGGACAGACCCCAGACAGACTTGTGTTCTAGCTAGGTACTTATTTTTTCGGCTAAAGAGGTCGCTGTAAAGTGTTTTCGAAAAGTGTGGCCCTGTCTTCTTATACGCTATAGGTAGTTGTGGCATCACATAACCTAGTGTGGAAGTAAATATTGTTTTTTGCAGACCTTTATTACTGGATTACATCACCTACTAGAAAGATTGATCTTTTTTGCAGATGCCTATCTTACTTAATTGGCAAATACGTGTTTTGAAGTCACCTAATACCGGCTTCGGATATGTTACTTTACCCTTTGGTATTTTGTAGAAAACGAGATGCATCACATACTGTATGTGGTAGTGAAAATCTGGTGTCAAATTGATTTGATCTTTTGTTACATCACATACTAGGATGTTTTAGTAAAAAGTTTCGGTTAGATGATCACTAAATCGGCATATGTCTAAATTCTGTTGGCCATGGTTGGAACCTGGCTATTTGATTAATTATGCTGGCCTTCATCGACTCGCTTCTTAGTATCACTCAAGTGGATAGGATCTGGTCTTTTCCTACAATCTTGAACTATATACAACTAAAAGCTTCTAACTAATTAAAAAAAGTGCTCGATACTATGAGGAAAGTTCCTTGTTTTCCTTTAGCTGGTCCGGGATGTTGCTCATATGTTATTTCTGCCTCGGACTAGGGTTGAGCGGGCTCGAGTTTTTTGAGTCATCGATAGTGTTATGGTAAGAAATATAGTGTTTAGCTGACTTGGACTACATTATGTCAGACATGACACAATAACATAGTCTTTTTTTGATAAAAGGAAGTAAATTTTATTTTGAAGCTCTGGTTTGTAAATTGGTAAAATCTTAGTATTTCAACTTGTTTACTAAAGGATTTTTTTGTAGTAGGTTCTGTTCAAAAAGATGTTTTTTTTTAGGCTTCATATTATAAAAAAGAGATGGTCCGTAACAAACTAAGATCTGGCTCGAGATTTCATGAGCCTACCACTATTTAAATTTTTTTATTTCTCCAAAGAAGAGGTTAATAGAAGTAAATATGTATATTCAAGAATTAACCAGATAAAAGGGCTGCTCTATGTGGTTTTCACTCTCCTTTTTTCAAAATTGGCAAAAAAACCGAATTTAAAAAAAAAAACAACATAACAATAATTAAGAACTTTACGTTTTTTTTAATGGTGACATGGATAACAACTGGGATGCCCAACATCACCTGCGTATAGTCACGTGCTAATGAACTGTTTTCTTGTGGCTATGGGTGCAGGTGAGGGCTACCTTCCTTGATTAAAATGTCCCGTTCTTAACAAATGGTGGATCTCTTATTGTGATGTAAAATTTCCCAGACTTTGGGTTTACGGATTCTTGAGCTATATTGTGTTATCTTCATTACCTTGTACAAAATTCATTTTCAATTGCAAATAGATTATTGTACAAATCCATTACACTTTTCTAGAATTGTTGGTCTGTGAACAGTTAGTGTTCGTTTGCGTATATATATATAGATTTAGAACTGCTATACACACAATAAACGCAAAAGAGAGATTGACTTGACATTTGATCTCTCTCAGACAATGACTGTAGAAACTTTCGCCTATTATAGTATAATGTTTATACTCTAATAGGCTGGGGTGCTACCACACAGTCTCTGTGGTTTTTTTAACCTGACTGGTGAAAGGTTACTAGCACTACCATTCCACTTTATATTCATGTTTCTCACTTTAATTTAAATACTATCATTTACATGATCTATTACTTCTGTTAACCAGGTTGTGGGAAAGCTCACTGCAAGAATTAAAGTCTGCTCTGACCCAGAAAAAAGAGCTCTGATTTCAGAGAAGTTACGACTTGCTAAAGAAATAGAAAAGACCTTCCCTTATATCTCACTTAGGACTAGGCCTTATCTACATAGGGCTGTAAAATTCAAAAAGATGTAACTCTTTGTGTTAGATCTTTAGGTCTATACTTCTCTTCTAATACTATGGAATTCTAACTACTGACAATTTTGCAGATTGTTTCCCTTTCCCAAGGGCTTGCTCTTCATGTGGAACCCCTCTCCCTTGCCTCTCTTCTTGTACTAAAATGTATACAAGATAGAGAAGCTTCTGCCCTAATTTATGATGCTTCGAAGGAGTCTAGTCTGTCTCTTGTCCAGTGAGTTAAAGTACTAGCTCTCCTTTTTAATAATATAATATGATGGTATCAACCTTTTGATGGAATTTACTTCAAATCTGGCTGGACTTTCCAAAGCACATATTCAGGACTTAGCATCTTTCTCTTCCAAAGGTTCTGAACTGTCCAATCTTCTTAGAAAATTTTGTGGGCTTAGTCCTATCTTTGTTACGGCTCCCTCTACGCCTATAGTCCCTCCACCGAATAGCCTCTTCTGTAGAGATGCAGCTGCATTATAAGCGGTAAAAGAATTTCAAAAAGACCTTTGTTCACTCAGTGAAGCTTCGCTTTTGGACATGGTACCGAAAGTCTCTAGGGCCTTTCCTTTTTTATCTTCACGACAAGTTGAGGTAGAATCCTTCGGAGTAGAGCATAGGCTGTGGATGTTTCCGAATAAAGGATTTCTTGCACCCATATCCATAGAAACCTGGGTCTTCCTTGCCAACTTGGCCCTTGCTACTATTGAGGAATGCAAACTTAAAGTTCTGAAAGGCATCCAGCTCTTGGACAAAGGGGATCTGATTAAAGCTCCTTTCAATATGAGTTTCCTTGATGATAAAAAATGTAGTTCGAATACAGGTTTATATGCAAGAACTAAAGGAGTGATGACCTTTAGTAAAAGTAATGCTGATTACTACACCGAGACAGTGTGGAATGTGTTCAGGCCTTACCTTAAGTGTGCTTGCCAATTCTTAGACCCCAAAGCTGCTTGCGAGTCAAGCATAATTTGGTTTGACCATGCTATTTGGTATGCTCTCAACAATCTGCCTAGTATCTTTCCTGATAAAGCAGAAGAATTTCACCTTTCCCTCTTTTGCTCTTGGCTTGGTGGACAAGCGAAGGATCCGGTCTTAGCTCAAATTTTCTTTATTCAGTACAGATCAATTATGCGTGACACACTTGAAGAGATTGGATCGGATGGGTGTGGTACTCTGCTAACCACTTATGGCGGCTTCAAAGGTATCAAAAGTATAGTTGGGCAAATCAAACCCAATATTGAAGAGGATGAATCTCAAGTTTCCAAACGTCCTAATACTCTTGTCTCTCCGGCGGCGTCTTACACATCTTTCTTAACTCCATCCTCGAGTGAATCTGTGTTTGGAAGAGGGAGAGGTAGAAGTTATGTGAGAGGTAGGGGAAGAAACCTACCAATCAGAAACCTTTTGGATATGTAATATGCAGGATCGAAGGATTGCTTGCGGAAGACGTTACCTACCTCTAAAGGAATAAGTGTGTAAAAAGATTATCTCACATTGCTTGTTTACGAGCAAGATTTTGGATTTCTTTACTCCCCAAGCTATCTTTGCAGAATGTTTTGGACATATTTTTGGATCGAATTTATTACTAAAAGATGTGATGATTGGATGGAAATACTCGCTGCCTATCAAGAATCTTTTTTATTCCAATGAGTTTCTCCATAATAATGAGATACCTATCTACTCTTGTCATCTATTTCAAAAATTCTGTAAAAACTTCACTGACTTTGGTTTACATGTTTGTACATCTAACTTAGAAATCATTTCAGATCCACATGTAAGGAGTCTCTTGAGTAAAGGCTTGAATCATATTCCTCCTTTTCCACTAAATCCTCAAAGTGCCTTATTGGCACTACTTGAATGCCTGGCCGACTTGGCCTTAAAACTCCAACTGGAGAAGGAAGTTCACTTCCAACTTACTTCAACACTCAAAAGAAGTTTTTGGAAAAAGATCAATCTTATGCCACAAGTATGGCTAAGCACTGATACTACCTGGCTTACGCCGAAAATAAAGACCTCTATTTTTGATACTAAAAAGAAATGGCTCATTATTTGCCTAGATAAAGCCTCAAATATGGCATCCTTTATATGGAAAAAATTGGCATTCGAGGCTGCTAATTCAAGACTTAATAGTAAGGAATTTCTTAAGCTTGAGAGCTCTCTGCTTTGCGTAGCTACAACATTGAACAATGAATTATCAGGACTCGGTTATAGTCTCGACTCTCTGAAAATTCCTGTACTCTTCCTAACATATAAGAATCATAAGCATAAATTTAGATGGATTTCTGACGCTTCCAAATGCCTGTTCTCTTGTGTTACGAATGATATCACCCACTGCTTAAATTTTGTTCTACTAGAAATCGAAGATATCTGTGCCATCAAACACAGAGATATAAAGAGATTCAGAAATATAAATTATTACCCTTTTTGGGTCATAAAAAACGCAGTTGAGGTGTTTATCAACCTCCTAGAAAGCATTTACTCTATCTTCACGGCATACATAACTCAATGCTATGAAAATATCCCTTTAGATGGACCATATGGGCTTGTTTATACCTTATCTTCTCTTATAAAGATTGCCTTTGTCCACAGAAAGGAGCTTGGGTATACATGCATCTCACAAAAAGGGAATAAAGGATGGGGAAAAAAAATCAAATAAATATGCACCTTTCATCTTTAAAGAGGATGATCTATATAAGTATATCTTTTGGCTACTTAATAACAATTGTATCCAATTAGGTAATACCTGCTACAAACAAACTCTAGGGATCCCAATGAGTTTTGCATGCTCTCCGATTATGTGTAATCTATATCTCTGTTACTTCGAATACCAATGGCTCCTAAAAATATTAAATAACCCAGCAAGTAATTCGTTACTCACACACTTTGCACATTCATTCAGATTTATGGATGACCTGTGTAGCCTCAACAATCCCATGTTTGAGATTACTCTTAATGATAAATATCCACCTTGCTTAAGTATTGAACCTACATTTTCTGAGAGAGTGCTATGGCAGGATAAATGGATCATTTCTAGGACACACTTCCTGAATATTGAGTTTACTTTAACTTCCCCATTTTTGGGTAATTTTTATACTCGTTTTTTTTTTTGGAAAAGAGAAAAGCTTAAGCTTGTATCCTCTGAATTTACAAAGAAAAAAAGCAATAGACCTTACAAAAACTCTCTACACACATGTCTAGGAATGATTTTTCTTATAATGTATGCCTCTTCCGACTGTTTTAGAGCATATGAAGAGATCAATACTTTGATTACCAAGTTCATTAATAATGGGTTTACAAAAAAAGACCTTGTTACATGCATCTGTAACTCCCTAGAAAAACACAACTGGACCTACCTTAAGTTTGACTTACAAAATTTGATAAGTCTACTTAAATAAGAATAAAAGCTAACCTCAGCATAGCATGTTGCAAACTAATACAAACACTTCATAAGGTGGTAGGCCCCTATTCTATGGGGTCTACTACCTCATAGGATAAGGTGCCTGGGAATGGGTGGGCACACACACACACACACACACACACACACACACACACACACACACACACACACACACACACACACACACACACACACACACACACACACACACACACAAAGCTTACACGAGACAAAAAAAGCTTAGCTGATGATTATTTCAGGAGCCCTTCATCTACATTTCTATTATGCCGCCCATTACATGATCACACAAACAACTGTCACAGTAGAAGCAAGTGTTGGGACGCTCAGCCAAAGGTACGATAGGAGTCGTCAAGGCTACCCCATACTCCCGAGTGCCGTGAGTACAGTTAAAATATCATCGTAGTTGATGACCATAACTACAGTATAAGAAAATCTTATGAGGAGGTAGAAATTGGGCTAGCAGATATAGCCGATCTAAAAAACCGGGCTTTATTGAATGCTCGATGTAATAATACTTTGGCCCTAGGCCCACTGCTTCAGTAACCATCGCCAATCGAATATTGTTCTTGAAATGTTCACGACCCCAAAGGGTCACTCGTGACACTCGGTCTTGATATGTCCACCACTTTGTTTGGGAAACAAAGGTTCCTAACTATGAAAATAGATGAAGTTCCTAACGGAGTAATGTTGCTCGACGTATAGATTCATTTGACATAAAGAGATGTGCAGTTGCTATGAAAAAAACCTGGTCATGACTGTATGCCATAATTTACTAAATACACCGAGGAAGCAAAATAGTTGAAGAATGCTAGCTCTGGACTCGGGCTTTATATTTGACCAACCATCTAGAATAAAACCATTTTTTGACTCCTAAGCCAAATTGGAAATAGGAAAGTGTACCCGAAATTGAGTATACTCTCACATTGTAGATCGGGGTTTTCTTTACACTAGTGGATTGCTAAAGCTTAATAAAGGGCTGGGATAGGAGGTTTAAATACCTACTGTGTATGTATACCCGAGGCCTGATACAGCCTACTCGCTACGAGTCTAAAGACCGGGCTTTGACTATGGGAATTGATGCTATCTATTTTTACCTTGTGGTGATATGGACTGTCTGACCGGGCTTTACATTTAACTTAAACAAAATAGTTGAAGACTGCTAACTCTGGAAATGATACTTTGGACTTGGGTTTTATATATGACCAACCATCTAGAATAAACCCATTTTTTTTTGACTCCTAAGCCAAATTGGAAATAGGAAAGTGTACCCGAAATTGATTATACGGGGTTTTTTTACACTAGTGGATTGCTAAAGCTTAATGTAGGGCTGGGATAGCAGGTGTAAATACCTACTGTGTATGTATATCCGAGGCCTGATACAATTTACTCGCTACGAGTCTAAAAAGACCGGGCTTTGACTATGGGAATTGATGCTATCTAATTTTACCTTGTGGTGAGGTGGACTGTCTGACTGGGCTTTACATTTAACTTAAACACTCTCTGTTCATAGTACTAATCTTTACTCTATAGCGTGGTATTATTCATTGCATTGAGTCCTTCTTGCCTTTGCTGCACGCCACCGCTTAGGTATTGGGGTGTGGGTCTGCTGCCGACTATAGTATGCAGATATGGCGGAATCTCGCCAGTAATCCTCCGGATCTTGGGCTGTGAGGGATCCCGTGGTATGTGCCTGTGCTGGCATCCTTGAGTGTGGGATAAACCTGTCCAACTCAGGAGTCGCGTCTTCTGCAGAGGAGCATCAACTGGTATAAATAAGGCTCATAAGGTGAGTAATCATACTCACATAGCTGCGTGCTCTGTTATCACCTCTGTGTGTGTGTTAGTTCAAAACTGTGTGTATTTATCTACTTGCTACTGTGGCTCAACATGCCGAAAAAATCGGAGAAAGCTATTGTGGAGGCATCATCGTCTCCTAATCTACAGGTTAACGGAAATCTGTTTTTTGATTCTTGAATATATAAAAAAGTATGAGCTGGGTAAAGTAGCTGTAGCTCGTTTTCAGTGGAATATATTGAAATGAAGAAATAAAACAGTGTTCAAATCTATCTGCTTGTTAGAAATACCTGGTTCGGAAAATAAGGTTTCTTGCTTGATAAGAACCAAATGGTAATTTACTTGAGGTTTACTTGTGACAACTGTGCAGTAAGGATCCGCAAAAATTACGGGTTCTCCGAGGAATAAATGATGGGGTAAATAATGTCTGGGTGTAAATTTTTTTTTTTTAGCTGAGATTATATTTTATTGTAGGAAAAATGACCTGGTTTTGAACTTCGGTGATAAATGACTGTACTAATTGCTATATGGCATGTGACTAATTGGAATTTAGTAGCTATATGCGTTTTTTTCTCAAAAGGAAAGTTAGTACTGAAGAAGTGGATACTTCAGGGCTGAGGTGGATAATTCAGGGCTGAAAATAGCCGGAACTTCATAGAAAATTAAACCTTTACACAAAGAGCTGGAAGGTTCGGTTTCCTTGGTAAGTTGGAATACAAAAACTAATTATAGTACACTTTGTATTGTTACAGATCCTGGATTGTTTTGTTAGACCAGACGTCTATGTTACTGATTCAACAAAAGGGTGTTTTGGAAATTACTAAATTCTTCAAAACTGTAGCCATAGCTTCGGATTTTTTGTAGGAGATAAATGGCAGCATATACTGGATTATGGTAGATAACTGATTTCAAACTTACTTGGATTTTTTCTCTCAAGCTGATAAGATATATCTGGCAAGGTGTAATACTACAGGTCTAGGGTAAGTTGGGTTGAGGACAGACCCCAGACAGACTTGTGTTCTAGCTAGGTACTTATTTTTTCGGCTAAAGAGGTCGCTGTAAAGTGTTTTCGAAAAGTGTGGCCCTGTCTTCTTATACGCTATAGGTAGTTGTGGCATCACATAACCTAGTGTGGAAGTAAATATTGTTTTTTGCAGACCTTTTTTACCGGATTACATCACCTACTAGAAAGATTGATCTTTTTTGCAGATGCCTATCTTACTTAATTGGCAAATACGTGTTTTGAAGTCACCTAATACTGGCTGCGGATATGTTACCTTACCCTTTGGTATTTTGTAGAAAATGAGATGCATCACAGACTGTATGTGGTAGCGAAAATCTGGTGTCAAATTGATTTGATCTTTTGTTACATCACATACTAGGATGTTTTAGTAAAAAGTTTCGGTTAGATGATCACTAAATCGGCATATGTCTAAATTCTGTTGGCCATGGTTGGAACCTCGGCTATTCGATTAATTATGTTGGTCTTCATGGGCTCGCTTCTTAGTATCACTCAAGTGGATAGCATCTGGTCTTTTCCTACAATCTTGAAGTATATACAACTAAAAGCTTCTAACTAATTAAAAAAATTGCTCGATACTATGAGGAAAGTTCCTTGTTTTCCTTTAGTTGGTCCGGACTGTTGCTCATATGTTATTTCTGCGTCGGACTAGGGTTGAGCTGGCTCGAGTTTTTTGAGTCATCGATAGTGTTATGGTAAGAAATACAGTGTTTAGCTGACTTACTACATTATGTCAAACATGACACAATAACATAGTCTTTTTTTGATAAAAGGAAGTTTTTTTTTTTTGGAGCTCTGGTTTGTAAATTGGTAAATTCTTAGTATTTCAACTTGTTTACGAAAGGATTTTTTTGGAGTAGGTTCTGTTCAAAAAGATATTTTTTTAGGCTTCATATTATAAGGAAGAGATGGTCCATAACAAACTAAGATCTGGCTCGAGATTTCATGAGCCTACCACTATTTAAAATGTTTTATTTCTCCAAAGAAGAGGTTAATAGAAGTAAATATGTATATTCAAGAATTAACCAGATAAAAGGGCTGCTCTATGTGGTTTTCACTCTCCTTTTTTCAAACTTGGCAAAAAAGCTGCAAAAAAAAAAAAAAAACAACATAACATAAGTTAAGAACTTTATGTTTTTTTTATGGTGACATGGATAGCAACTGGGATGCCAAGCATCACCTGTGTACAGTCACGTGCTAAAGAACTGTTTTCTTGTGGCTATGGGTGCAGGTGAGGGTCACCTTGCTTGATTAAAACATCCTATTCTTAACAAATGGTGGATCTTTTTTTTTTTTTTTTTTTGAGAGTGCCATAAGCCAAAATGGTGTAAGAACTTGGATGTTTGAGTGAGTCCGTGGAAAATGCCCCCTTGTAGCTCTATTATGGTGAGAACGGCTGCCAAAGAGGAAAAAAAAAATCCTTTTTTTTTTGCAACTTAATGCAACTTGAAAACTGTGTGAGGGTCAACTATCAATATGAGGATGATGACGAGCGCCGAATGATTCGTTGACTCTAGAGTTGAATCCGAGGTCAATTGACAAGGTGCACAAACAGGTGGGGCTAGCAAGTTATGAGCGAAATTCGATTTGGAAATTAGAAAACTTCAATTGAGTGGGACCTCAACGGGTTGAGTAGTTCTTGTTGCTAGCAATTGGTGATATAATATTATGTGCATGGTCATGTCGTCTATTGCAGATGATGACGTAGGAAATGGGCCAAGGCAAGGCTTGATTGAAGTGGTGGTTGAACAACATGTAGAGCAGCTCTCAGAAAGGTCAAGGCCAACACTCATGTTGACGGGCCAACAGTCCTGTTGACAGATCAACACTCATGTTGACAGGCCAGCATGGTTTCTGTAGTCTTGCAAATTTGAAAAATCCATCAAATAGTACTCCCCTTAGCCCTAGCCTATCAGCAAGTCAGAGACTTGGCGAGGGCTGTAGATGAGTCACACAATGCGTGAGGCAGAGGTGGCGCAACCCGGGCCTGTGCAAACCAAAAAAGGAGTGCCCCCCTTTTAGGAGTTGACCTCCTGAAAGCCACATACACAGGAGTTCTTCAGTTCAAGTTCTACAGTAGGATGGCTCACGCAAAAGTTCTCTCTCTCTCTCTCTCTCTCTCTCTCTCTCTCTCTCACACACACACACACACACACACACACACACACACACACACACACACACACACACGCAAATTATACGAGCTAGCGGTGTGCAAATAAAGAGTTTAAAGTCTCGACAAATTGATCTTGACAATGGATTTTCACACATATAAAATGCAAAACTAAATATATAATACAATGAGAGCAAAGCTAGTGCAATATGGAATGAAAATGAACACAAAAACTAATTGAAAATTACGCACACACAATTATTAGAATGCCACTAATAATAAAATCAACTAATTAAGAAGGGTAGTGGCTCACTCGTATTGTCAAGAGCGTGCCGTGATTAGGGAGTGGATGATTAGAAATACAAATAGAGATTAATCTATGGATAGGCCTAGGTATGGAACCGTCGGCTCTGATATCACTTGTTGGGAGGCGTGGAAGCGTGTTCCCTAATCCCCAATGGCTTAGCATTAGGCTATGGTGGATGAAGCCTTAGCTTAGCCGTGGTCTTACGGTTAGGGTTAGAGAGATGGAGATTAGGGTTAGGTTATGCCAAGAGCAAGAGCATAAAGAGAGAGAGAGAGAGTATAGACACAATGATAATGCTCAAAGTGCAAAGATTAATTAAAAAATAGCCTCTAATATAGACTTGGTGCTTTACAATCATTGGCTAGAGAGGTTGCACCCTCTTGCTATTGGACCATCTCATCATTTATCCTTCTTAGGTGGCTAAAGGGCTTTCCCACATGGTGCCACAAGTTGGGCTTACCCTTACACCCTTTTCATTGAGGTAATGCTTACCCTTTTAAACGTTGAACTTTCACAACCGGCACTCATCGAGCTTCATAACGAAGACGAATTTACCATCACACTCTTCATGTTTCAACATACAAAACCTAATCATTAACTCGTGAAGCTTCAACAAGGCAACGTACACATTGTTGAACCCGTTGTAGCAAAAGGATTTGTTGTCTTCCATGCATCATTCACACATTCAAATCCACCTAATAAGTCGGCAACATCATTATTGACAGATTTCATTACAAGGCTCACACTGTAAGGTGTTGGTAGCAATCTAAATAGCCCCTTTGTCTTGTGTCCTAGCGTGACGACTCCGTACGAGAATTCGTAAGCTTTGAAACTTATTCCCGCACCGTCACATACCTCTATCATTTCATGAGACAACACAATGCTTTTCAATTCAATGGAATACTTTTGGCGCAAAACAAACTTTGGCAATCCTAGCATTGAATGGGTCATTCAACAACTCCACAAGCTCCTTTGGCTTGACAATATATTGCAATAGTGTACGTCCTGTTGCTTGAGCATAAAAATTGGTTCCCATCATCATGCACATCAAATGCCTGTAGGTTGAAATAAAGTTTTAATAACGTGCAAAAATTATAGAATACGTGTCAAAAGCGTGCACCACTGCCTATATCTCGTGTGCTAGATACATTGCTTTCGTGCTCCATCACCTAAAGATAGCATAACATCTCTTGTCTCTTGCGTTTGCGAATATGGAAGCCAAGGGGAATGTGTGTGAGATGATCAATTTGACGCTACGTATTATGTGTAATGTGCTCAAGTTGAACATTATTGTTCAATCGTTGCTCTTGCTCCCGCTTTTGTTGGCCTAATTTTTGTGTGAGCTTTGTTATTTCTCCATTGATCTACTTGGACTTCTCATTGGCTTCCTCTTGAACTTGTTCTCTCTCTCTCTCTCTCTCTCTCTCTCTCTCTCTCTCTCTCTCTCTCTCTCTCTACACTAGTAAGAGACAAATCTATGGCTGGTTTTGAACTACGTTGACTATATTCTTAAGATTTTAAATTTTTTATTTAAAAAAAAGAGAAGGTTATAAATTTAGTGATTGTATAAAAAAAAAGTAAAATTAAGCTAAACAATTTAGATTTTGATTCGAAAATCACGAAGATCGGGTAAAACTTACCTTTTTTGCTCAAAATCAACAATGGTATATTAGAGGACTCTAGATTTTCTCAAAATCAGAAGATTAACGTAATGATTATCACGTGCACACATGTTCATGAGAAGAAAAATCAGCAAATTAAGTTATTTTGATAAAAAAATACATGAAAATAAAACAATCCAACTCAAAGCTATCCAACGGGAAAGTGTATGAGGTTTAGACATGAATCTATAAGATCTAGCGTCCCATAGCACCCAACCTATATTGATATTTTATTATGGAGCACTACTGTATATCTAATGCATGGTTGATAGGTTAAAAGCATTATCTATCCTTGGCTTTTTCCTCAAGATCTAATAAATGATTTCAAATGCACAAGGACAAGATTATCTTATATAGACAAGCCCCCTCTCTCTCCTCTCTCTCTCTCTCTCTCTATCTATCTTGTAACTCGCATGAAACTAATATGCTCACATGGATTCATTGAGGGACCCATGTGGGGGGTTAGCCTTGGCCCGAGTGCTTGTGGTTCTCCTCTCGTCTCTATTTCTCCTTGTCTCTCTTGCATGCATGCATAACACCAATCTAAGAAATGCACAAGCCAAATTCTCTAATATTCTCTCGCTCTCTCCTTCTATCCACTCATTTACGCCAATAATTTTTGCATATACATTGTTGCAAGGTATGCATATCAATTTTTGCATATACATTGTTACAAGGTAAGCATATCGGTTCTTCTTTGTATATGGCGCTTTAGTGTTTTTGCAAGGACACTACGCATCTAGTGTTAGCTTGCCATAGCCTTGACCTTGTGGGTGAGAAAAAAATGTGGAGCAGAGGAGAGAGGGCAGGAGCTATGTATGTATAGCAATAAGCCTTGTTTAGTGAAACGAACTCAGCCTTACATTAAAAAGTCTTTACATTATTTTTGAGCTTCAAGCTCCACTGCACGCTTATGCAAAGCACTCCAATAAAATCAAAAGGAACCTATTTAGCATGGTTTAGGAGATGCATCCTATGGTAAGTGGGTGTTTCTTGATTATCCAATAATTCTCTCTATCAAGTGTTATCCACTTTTGCTTTAGTGGCTTACACAAGTTGTGAGTAGGTCGCAAATGATACAAGTTGTGGAACTACAAATTGTCCCCACTTAGCGTGACGTCTCTACATTTTCGATTTATCCTTCTATGAAGGATTTACGAGATGTGAGATTACACTGAAGAAGTAGATCAAATATTTACTAATGTGTGATTATGCTATGCAGTGAAGGGGTTTTAATTCTTTATAGAGTCAATGTCTAACCCTTGTATATAGAGATTATTGTGCAAAAAATACAAAAGAAACTAATTTAGAAACTCTATTTTACAACATACGCAAGATTTGTTGCAACACCAATATGTGGAGCTTACTACTAATGTGAGTAGTAAGCATAGTACATTTCTTCATGAAAGTTGAACCTTTATAACAATCTTCATGGTTCTCATTTGAGCTCCAAAAAATTTGTTAGTTTCTTGCCATGCAAGAGTAAACGTAGTCATTCTAGAAATATGCTAAATGAAATCATCATCTGAGCCACGGAAATTTTAGCTTCTTGAGTGGATGGACATGGTATTCTCTAGGTTACAAAACGCCGCGCCGCAAATTATCCCTCGTAAGATTAAACTTGAGTTTTACCTGCCATGTATGAAAATTTGTTCCGTTGAACTTGTCTAGCTTCATTAAAAGACTTTAAAAGACATTACATAGAAGAAAATTTAGGATGCAATTGATTGGGAGTAGAAACTTAAGTTATCAATAATCTAACGTTAAAGAGGCCGATAACAATATATTTTCGTAAGTACTCAATAATAAGACATCTCTGTAAATATTTTATCGACAAAAACTGAGATATATAGATAATAAATCTCTTTTCAGTTGTAAAACAAATAATAACCCTTCTAAAGTCGAATAAGAATATTCACTAAATTGACAATTCAAAAGCTTCGAAAAACTCGTCAATGAACTCAAAATGCTAAAAGAACTAAGGCCGAGTCCCCCATGTGATTTAAAGTATTAGTGGTATTTTCCACTCACCAATGGCCCTATACCAAAAATCGAAATATGAAGAAAACGAGCACTACTACTAATTTTTGATGGCGTGCTCAAGGGGAAGTTACTTTCTCTTTGTTGAAGGAACTCCTAAAATCATGGCTTATTTTTCATTGGTTAATAATTTCTTTTCTCTTCGTAGTATTGTACTGGCCAAAAAGTGTATTAACAAGTGAAAATTCACGAGGCCTGCCCTTAGAGATGTTAGAGATGAGATTGCTATGAGTAGTTCTTCTAAGAGTTTTGTAGACACCAAGAAAATATTAGCCTACGGTTTGATTTTTGTTGTGAGTTTGAACGTTAAGGATAGGGCCAAGCTTGAGGAGAACTCTTTACAAAGATCTTTTAAGGCACCTTTGCATTGACAAAGTGATCCCAATCGGGACTGTTGGAACTTGGGCCTAACCTTCAATGATGTGCCTCTCTGTATATGTGTCCTATACTTTAATGTCTCTTGAAACAAGCATTGAGCAAGTACCCAAAACTCTCTTTTCAATATTAACTTGGAATCGTGCAACATTGGAATCTTGAATGGGGGGGAGAGAGAGAGAGAGAGAGAGAGAGAGAGAGAGAGAGAGAGAGAGAGCGCAAATCACATCAACCAAATGTATTGCATCCACTCAAATTTCAATCCATATTAGTTGTGAAACATTACCTATACTTTGTGTAAACCCATTAATTTGCAAGATTCTATTCCAAAAGGTATCCTTTAAACTCAAGAAAAACACGCAGGTGCTTGCTATGGGTATCCATCTCCGCCTCTGCACATATTCCTCTACACCTTGGCGAGCAACCCCACGCCCATACATCCTCCTCCATCTGTGTAGGTCAATCTGGTCCTCCTTGGGCTTGCCAACCTAACTCGCACAAAGAAAACACCTGCAGTTCTACCTGCCCTCGGTTGAGTGGAGAGAGAGAGAGAGAGAGAGAGAGAGAGGTGGCTGCTATCCTACAACGCCTCGTATTTGTCGCAGTTGTGTCTTCCACACAAATCGTGTCCATGCTTGTCGTCTGTAGCTCTGCATAGCTTGAGTTGCTGGACTGCATGACCCCCCCTTTCGTGCTCATCGGCATGCTCTCTCTCCCCAATCCCATTCACTGCATCTCCCTTGGATTTGTCCAGTGCATCCATGCTGCACCTATTCGTGCAGACACAACAATGCGAGAGAGAGAGAGAGAGAGAGAGAGAGACTCTAATGCTGCATCTGAGGTCTGAGGTCATGGGCACACGATACCTCTCCTCTCCCTACCTCCAGACATTGTGTAGCTCCACTCTTGGCTCCGCTGCAGAGAAAAGAGATGGATAGAGAAGGAGACGTCACTGCACACCAGACCTTGCCTCGACATTAGTGCGAGATAGAGAGAGCAAGATGGTGTGCGCTCACACTCGAGACTAGATGGCTGTCAACATCAAACAAGGTGAAGACTTCACGATGGCCTCAAGAAGGCATCATTTTTTCCTCTAATAAATGATTATTAGAACACATTTGACATGTTAATGGACCTTGTGTTCATGAAAAATGTGTCTTAGCTTAATATTGTGTCGTTTTCAATTTCAAAAATGTCAATTGAGAGTAAGAGGAAAATGAGAATTTTTGTCCCAAAATAGAGAAAAATAATATAAAAATCCGAAAAATAAATCTAATTTTTAAAAAATTCCTCTTAGTAAACTCAAGAAAAGGAGTTTTATGTCTAAAAAAATGATATTTCTCGAACACTTTAATGGAGAGAGAGAGAGAGAGAGAGAGAGAGAGAGAGAGAGAGAGATGCACGTGTACACACACACATGCTCATTTTCATAATGAAAATATTCAAATGAATATAGTAAGGCATAAAATGACTTGAAATGTCACCTAGAAAAGTTAATGTGAGGGTGACCATTTGATGGTGAAAGAATTGTAAGAGAAAAAAGAGAATTTTTGCCCCAAAATAGAGAAAAATATTATAAAACCCTGAAAAATAAATCTAATTTTTTAAAAATTCCTCTTAGTAAACTCAAGAAAAGGAGTTTTATATGTCTGAAAAAATGATATTTCTCGAACACTTTAATGGAGAGAGATTAGAGAGAGAGAGAGAGAGAGATACACGTGTACACACACACATGCTCATTTTCATAATGAAAATATTCAAATGAATATAGTAAGGCATGAAATGATTTGAAATGTCACCTAGAAAAGTTAATGTGAAGGTGATCATTTGATAGTGAAAGAATTGCACGTTTTTCTCTACCACTTCCCTATGGCCTTCTTGACCAAAAAATCTATTCTCTCTCTCTCTCTCTCTCTCTCTCTCTCTCTCTCTCCCCCCATCCGTGTCGTGTCCAATTTTCCCTCTCCTAAAGAACAACAAAGCACCTCCGCAGATACTAAATAACTAATTAGACCCACCTAAGGAAAAGGTAAAATAGTTACTAACTTTTCTACCAAAGCGTCGTTCGCTTCCCCCCTTTTTCCTCTTTCACAATACTACAAGATCTTTCTTAGATTCCTCTTAATAAACCCCAAAAGAAAACGTTTTGGCCACTTTATTGCATCCACTCATAACACAAATAAGAGAGTTTCTTCAAAGAGAATAAACCATTTATATATTTTTATGTGAACTCTCTCTACTAGGGATCAAGTAAAAGCTTAGTTAGAACTTGAACATTTCACACTTTCAAAGGCACCCAAAATCTTTTTCATCATTGCTTTTACACGCTCTTCATTTCATGAGTGCCCACTATCATATTCAACCAATCAAAGTTTTTCTTTACAAAAATTGAAAACTAAAATTGCCTTTAATTTTTTGTGTATTTTCCAACAGCAAAAAGGAAACCCATCTCTGTAGCCTTTGCCTTTGGCAGGCCAAAAAGACCACGAGGTTCAAGGGGGTTGTCTCCTTAATTTTCCTAAAATGCAGGTAAACACGTGCGACTATGATACAATGCAATTGTATAAATTTCAATAATACTAGTAATCTCTAGCTGGATTCGGCTCTTAGCAACTTATGTGAAAATCCTCTAAGCAGGCTGGCTAAAGTTCATAATAGTGTGAACATAAAGAGACCTATGAACAAAGAGATGTAGCTTTCGCTATTTTTCCCTGTAGCGGATATACAAGCCAAATCCTTTCTAGGCTAGGCGAGCAAGTACTCCATCTCTTGGTTCAAAAGCAATAAAGAAGTGGCCCATTACATTATTTCAAGATGGGATCTCCACAACAAAAGACCTTGGACAACTAGAATTGTATCGTATTTTGTTAAATACGGATACTTCATGCCATGACAAGGCATATAGAAATCATTCTCTTTAAGATTACATGTTGCATGTACTATACAGCTTGTGTTTTGTTTGACTTTAGATAATGCTACTAGCATCTTCCTCAAACCACTTCCTCCAAAGATACTTACCCTTAGACCTGAGAAGGTGTGTTAGACTTTCACTTACTCCAGCTCTCTTAGATTGGATCCACGTCCAAGACCTCGCTAGGGTTTCACTTCAAATTTAGCAATGGCTTTGATATCTCCCAAGAGCATACTAGGGAGTGAGAACTGTGTTTTGGCATGCGTGCCCATCAATGATGTAGATGTCGATCACTTTGGATCCTAGAGTGCAATGTCTACTCCCTATCTTAACTTACCTTTACAAGACTACCATGTGCACTTGTTGACATTTGCTTCTATTTTTTGTGAAAGCTAATCCTGGTACACTGCAACTGAGTTGACATTTGCTTCTATTTTTTGTGAAAGTTAATCCTGGTATACTGCAACTGAATTAGTTGAAAGCATCTAAAATTAGGCCTTTAGTATATAAATTTGGGCATACATGTGTAAATTGTACACCCAAAGCAATTCTGACTCGCTTTATTTTGGGTTGGTCCTATCTACTTGCTTGCTTCTGACTGTTCAATGTTTGGTAACCCTCATGAGAAGCTAGCCTTAGTGGGCAAATCAGGCAATGAATTTCTCTCAATGCAACCTTATATCAATATTTTATCCTACTTAATACTATACTCCCCTACTCAAAAGGCCGTACATTCAAGATCTTGGCGTCGCTGGAAAGAGTCTTCTCGAACTTCTTGAGGAGCTAGCTACCTGGCAATTGTAATAAGTAACGTGTTTATATACTCACATACCCAATTTCCTCGACAAAAGCATGCGCAATGGTAAGGGCCCTAACAACGTGAATGCAAATGTGACCACCTGCATTATCCCATGTGAGCTGAAAACAAAATCCAGGTGGGTCTGAGATGGCACCCGTAAAGCTCTTGTGTGTAAGAGCATGCGTTGGTGGTGGCCGTAATTCTGTACTTTAACAGGGTTTTCCCTCTCTTGTGGTGCATGATAGACCATCTTTTGTGGGATGTTCTGCTTTGCCACCTCTACCGTGTCATTAGAAAAAGAATGTGTTCCACACACTTCAATTAAGTGAAGCTAACTTCAATTCAATGGCTCATTTCTCAATCTCAATTACAGAATGCATGAAATTCCTTGCTCGTCTACCTTACAGCAGTCAATGAGGATTAGAAGAAACACAATGGCATGCCTTCCCCCACACACCATGTGTAAAGCCATTTTTGAATCCAGAAAACAGAAAATGCTGGTAGCTTTCAAAAGCCATGAAGCAGCTTACCACTGCAGGGTAAGGGCTATTGTTTCATAACCTTTGTTTGAAGCATTGAAAAAGATTTTCTTCAAAACAAGCTCACCTGCATACATGTCGTATGACTTCTGGTAGGTATATCTCATCCAGACATGTCTGCAATGACAAATAATTGAGAATAATCAATCGAGGATCCAGTATTTGCACGCAGTTTGTGTTTTCAAACTACATTTAAATGACTGGACTCAACAATGGCTTTCCTGTAAAGAAAGCATTCAAATTATCCACTATAAGTTGTGCCACAGCTGTTCTAGTTTCCCATGTGGCAGCCCCAGCATGAGGGCTGAGCACCACGTTGTCCATACTCATCAGCTCAGCGCAGATATGAGGCTCCTTCTCAAACACATCAAGACCAGCGGCTCCAAGCCGTTTCTCTACGAGTGCTTTGCTAAGCTCAAGCTCATCAACAACCGGGCCCCTAGCAATATTGATGAGGGTGCCCATTGGTCCCAAGGCATCAAGTACATCCTTTCCAATCAAATGTGTGGTGTCCTTGGATAGGAGGCATGCTACAATAAGAACATCAGAATTGGCAGCTAGATCTATTTCATCTGCATAATAAGCATAGGAAACATCCTCCTTTCTGGTTGGTCCACAATATGACACGATGCTGTTCAGCCCCGCAGCCCTTTTAGCTATTGCCCTGCCAATCTGCCCAAGACCCACAATGCCAACCCGCAAGCCGCTTGCCTGAAAAAATAACATTAGGGTACACTCAATATCCTCAATGGAAAATCATGTATGTGTAACATTGGAATATACTCAATATACTCGATGGCAAAGTAAGACGAAGCCTAATTTTTTTTTGCTTGTAAAGTGCATCACGTATGTAGAGTATAATATGCTAAATGTCTTATACGCCTCTTTTTCCTCAGCTCTTCTGAACATTCAACAATGTAAAGCATCTCTTCTCCCATGTTCCTAATTGTATCTTCACCACAAATTTAATTTAAGGACTGCATTTTTGTTAACTCGAACTGTTAAATTTAGATGATGTTGGCAAAAGGGTAGTCACCAAAACTGATAGCAAAGTTCAATACTCTCTTGACAGTTTTTGAAAATGCATCTTAGGAGGCACGCCATCACCTAAGCTTCGAAAGCTTTCCTGTGTTTAGAGTATGACCCAAAGCAATAACAATAATTTCCAACATCATTGCCAGAATTCTCAAATTTCCATCCTCATTAGCACACATGCTCATAACACACATAGACAAAACTCCTATATCTCCTTGAAACTCCACACTATGCACATACAGAACTATCCTATTTCTCATTTCCATGGTCGTAGTCTGAGCATGGGTGAATGAATAGAATATTACCTTTCTGGCTAGGGGGAATGAGCTCAGCGACCAAGATCCACGTCGCACAAAGTTATGAGCGGGGCAAAGGCGTCGGAGTGCGGAAAGCATAAGGAGTATGGCCATGTCGGCTGTATCTGCAGTGACAGATGAATGAGCAGCATTTGTGACACGGATTCCGCGCTGACGGCAGAGATTGAGGTCGATGTTGTCAACACCAACTCCCGAGTTGCAAATTATTCGCAGATTCGGGAGAGCGTCCAAGAGAGGTTGATCTACAAGTCTGCAGGGTGAGATGAGTGCCGATATCCTCGATGAGACTTTGGAATCGAGCTCTCCCACCTGCAGCAGGGTGTAGTGCTCCTCTACCTGCCGCACAAGGCCAGGCAAAGGATGGTAAAGGGGCTGCATTAGCACGCACACCTTCTCACTTTCTGTGTCTAAATTCGTAACGCTTTCCTCGCCCATGGCTTCCCACACAGCTCCGTCGCTCTGAGAAACAATGTGATAATTCGTAGGGAAAATTACCAAAATATCCAAACATACAAAATTCCTTTGCTTGAATTTGCCAAGAGGAAATTTTAGGTTTATTTTGTGTGTTTTTACACTCTATTTTGGGGTGGAATTTATCCCAATCCCCTTGCCCTCAACCGGCATTTTTGAAATTAAAAACGATAGGATATTAAGCTGAGACACATTTTTCCCCAACACTGCAAAATACCCTTCTAATTTGTGGAAATTCCCAAAATACCGTTGTATCTATTTTGGTTATATTGTTCAAGATTTTCTACTCTTTATTCCTTCTTGACAATTACGATCGGTTTTTGAGTGCTTAGCATGTAGTTTGTCACAAATTACCTCGTAAAAAAAGGCAATTAGGTCTTAAAAAAGTGAAGCAATTTATCTCCAAAGCATACATAATCATCTTGTATTGATAGACAATCAGTCTTCTTATGAAAAGCTACATATTCTTTTATCTTTGGAGAAATTAATCTCACAATTAGGGGTATTTTGGGAAGTTTGGAGAATTTGAAGGGCATTTTCGGAATTGATAACAAAATATTGGGAGTATTTTGGAAATTTCCACAAATTAGAGGGGTATTTTGGTAATTTTCCCTAATTCCTATTACAAAATCATCTCATTTATTAGGCCTCATGGTTTGTATGTATTGTCTACTCGCGGATTGCAACTTTTTGGCCTGCCATGCTGGAAGGCCTTAGCGTTGAGTTGATTTTTGGGTCATCCCGTTCCATTGGGCAAAGAAAAATACTATTCGTGAGTTTGTGTCTCTCACTAAATAGAGAGCCAAAGATGTGACCTGTTGACGTTGGTACATGGCTGCCTATGATGATGTCTTCTGTACGTGTGAAGAAAATTCCATTGGATGAGTGCACATCAACCGCAGGATTATAAAGCCAAAAACTTAATCTAAGCTTTGAAAATGTTTGTAAAGCTCTCGGTCCAGATGGTATTTATCAAAATGATTGAGGAGCAACAGGTCTTCTCTGATCATTACTATGATGCTATACACCAGTTGGAAGAAGAAATGATTACAATGGAGGAATCAGACTCTCAGAAAGAGCACCCAAGGGAAAAAATTCTACTCAGGGGAGGAGGAGAAAAAAAATTCGAGTTTCCAAACCAACATCAAAGACGCCAACAAAGGTATCGCAAAAAACGAGACAATAACTTAAAAAAGAAAACACCAAGACATAATATGGAAAACAAAACTCAATTCCTGATGAAAGTAGATGCAGTGGACTGCATAAAAGGCAAACGAGAAAATAACTTAGAAAAGAAAACACCAAGACATACAATGGAAAACAAAACTCAATTCCTGATGAAAGTAGATGCAGCGGATTGCATAAAAGACAAGATAACAGGAAGATATCCATACGCAAAACATTTGGAGCAACAAAACAAAACGAAACAAAAGTCACGCAAGCCTGATAAGACCAAAGAAAATGAACCTCCGATGTCAAAAACTGAACGCAAAGCAAAATACAAAGAATTGAAACGAACTTTGAAAGAAGTTTGGACCACGAAGATGGAGTAGGACAGTGACAAACAGGGAGCAATCAATGTTCCATCCCATTATAAAAAATACAATGTGCAAGATCGAAGGATCATTGTAGAGCAATCGTTGGGACAACCAAAAGTACCAGGAAAATCCTATAAAGAGCTCGAGAACGCCAAGCAAATTGACCTTGCAAAGCTTGGAGGAGAGTTAAGGCTAGCTGCGGACTGTCGCAAGAAGAGGAAGAGATTCTCATTAGAACGTTAAAGGAATATAGGGATGTCTTTGCACGGTCTTACAAAGATCTCAAGGGGGTGGATCCTACCGTCTGCCAGCATACTATCCCTATGAGAGATGATGCTAAACCGCGCAGACAAAGACCATATACCTATAATGAGACATCCGCCAAAAAGATAAAGAAACTCAAGGAGGCTGAGTTCATCTATGAAATAGAACACAATGATTAGGTATCACTTATTGTCATGGTGCCTAAAAAAGAATGGTAAACCCAGAGTGTGTGTAAATCTCAAGAAGATGAATGCCCCCACTATACAAGATAACTATCCTCTTCTTATCATAGATCATGTGCTAGAACGAGTAGCTGGACAGGAAGCTTATAGTTTCTTGGATGGGTTCTCAGGTTACAACCAATTGACCATAGATCCCAAAGATTAACATAAAACGGCTTTCGCCATGGAATGGCAATTTTTTGCTCATCGGGTCATACCTTTTGGTTTGACCAATGCACCAACAACATTTCAAAGGCTAATGAGCCATGCTTTTAAGGAATATCTGTGAAATTTCTTGGAATCTAGTATATGTCATAATAATCAATATCTAATTCTCCTAAATTATTTTCTCATGTTAAACTGATCATTTAATATGGGGAAGTGCCAGGGGAGAAAAAGCTAGAATATTGGTTAAGCTAGCAGACCGGCCACAGTAGGGATCCAAAGGAGGGAAAATAGGGATCCAAAGGGGGGGCCATCTGCAAAAGAGCCATGTGAAACAATGGGCTAAAAAGACCCTAAGGTTCAGCCCATTAAGACTTCCAAAATGCTAAGGTTCCAAAATTCAAAGGTGGTGTCCAAAGGTCAACCATGGGGGGAATTGGATGCTTTGTGTGTGTCCCAAAAGTCTTTTCAAATCCCTACATAGGAGGGGGCGAGCCTAGCTTGTAGGGGATGAGAGAAAAAGTCACACACACACACACACACACACACACACACACACACACACACACACACACACACACACACACACACACACACACACACACACACACACACACACACAAGCTCCCTTTACACAAAGGGAATGAGGGACACATGTCAGCTCCCTAGTCCAGATGCCCACAAGGTGTACCCAATTCCTATTGGATGGCCTTGGAGGTGGACCAATGAGAATTAGGCTAGAGTAAATCTAGTTTAATTAATTTAAAAACACTTAATAAAAGAACCAATGAGAATTAAGTCCTCTAGAAGACTATTGGACAGTCTCCCAAGGGGTCCAATGAGCACTCAGCAGCCCAATGGCTTGCCTGATTCCTATTGGCCAGGAGGCAAAGGGGTCCAATAAGAGTTTAGTTGAATTATTAAATTACCTAAAGCTCTCACAAAAGGGGAAAGGGGGACACATGTCAGAAGGCTATCACTTATACTGCTTAATTACCATTCGCTAGGCCTGGGGAGGTCCAATGAGAGGAGAGCATGAGCAAATAGCAAGAGGGGTCGACCAAGAGAGGGAGGGGGCTGATTTTTGCAAGGCCTTATCACACACACACTCACACAAGCTCATGTGTGAAGTAAAGAAGACTCTCTCTCCTTCTCAAGCTTTAATGGAAAGCTTATCACCTACTCCAAGCTTGTGATAAGGGAGGCCTACACCAACAACTCTTGGCTTTGTGATGCAAATCCAACCAAGAGCCAAGCTTCAATGCATGCTCATCTCCTCTACCATGCTAATTACTAAGCTAAGCTATGCTAATATGAGTGATTATGTGAGGAGATGTACATCTATCTCGTAAGACTACTCCTTCTTCCTCTCAATCTACTCTCATACCCTGCTAGCTCTCACCATCTTCGAAGGTGTGTGAGGTCTTGGGTCTGAGACCGGGGATAATTGATGTTGTGTTTGATAAGTGTTTTGCTTAGTGCATGAAGCTTTCATCTTCATTGCACTAGCTAGTCTTGAAGGAACACAAAGAATTGTATTGTACAATGTCTCTCTTGATGGGAGAAACCATAATACAAAGCCTTTTGGAGGGGGGACCGGTTCCATGAAAATCCGGTCCTCAACTCTTGTCAATAGCTTAATTTCTCTCTCTTTTGAAAGTATTGTTCATGCTATCTAACTAGGTGTTATGCTTTTTGTTGCTCTCTCCACCCAAGCACTCTTGTAATTTCTCATTAGGAATCTATTCTAATGAAATGCCCACCATGTTCATGCTAATTTCCGCTACACACAAGTTTTTAGGCCATTAATGTTACAGTATATGGATGATCTTTGTGTGCACTCCACGAAACAAGAGAGTCATTTCAAACATGTACGATGTGTCTTTGTGAAATGCCGTCTATATAGGATTTGCTTAAATCCTGAAAAATGCGTTTTTATGGCTAGATGAAGGAGTACGAGCGGAAGTGCGACGCGAGAGAGAGTGCGAGAAGAAGAGCACGATGATATGGTGAACTCGCTCTACTGTAATGTGTAGAGCATAGTGAGTTCTTATTAGGTTTTTACAAAAGAATATGTGTACATACCTAGCGGCCCGCCCACTTACCTGGGCGACCACATTGGGCTTTATACCCCAACAACCTCCCACTTAAAGTCCAATGTGGTACTTTAAGTGTGAGAGAAGCTACTATACAAGCTAATATACAAGAGATGTAGAGAAGTGATGTACTACCCTACACCTAACTGCTTGCGAAAATGCGCAAAGCTCTCTGAGGGAAGTCCTTTTGTAAGTAGATCAGCAGGATTTTCTGTGGTGTGAACTTTGACAAGCTGAAGTTGCTTATCCTCGAGCATTTCCTTGATGAAATGATACTTCACATCCACATGCTTTGTCTTTGAGTGATAAACTGGATTGCGAGCCAATTATATAGCACTTTGACTATCACAATATAACACAGGCATCTCTTCTTTGATTCCCAAATCTGTTACTAGTCGATTAAGCCAAATTGATTCTTTGCATGCCTTTGATGCTGCAACATATTCAGCCTCTGTAATAGACTGAGTAACACAATCTTGTAATCTAGAACGCCATGATACTGCTCCACCAGCCAATGTAAAGACATACCCTGACGTAGACCTTCGGTTGTCTAAGTCACCTGCATAATCCGAGTCTATAAAACCCTTTACACTTAGCTCCTGACTCCCATAGCATATACGCATACTCTTTGTAGCTTTCAGGTATCTCAATATTCCTTTCACTGTCTCCCAATGTTTCTTGCCTGGGTTTGACATGTATCGACTTACTACTCCCACTGCAAATGCAATGTCTGGGCGAGTAGAAATCATTGCATACATCAAACTACCCACTGCAGACGCATATGGAATCTTATCCATTTCAGCCTGTTCTTCCTGAGACACAGGACAATCTTGTTTGCTAAGTTTCACATATGGTGGCAATGGAACACTCAGTGCCTTTCCCTTCTCCATATTGAAACGTTGCAAAACCTTGTCAATATACTCTATTTGAGATAACCAAATCAACTTCTTTGATCTGTCTCTCTCAATGCGCATACCAAGTATATGACTTGCCTCACCCATGTCTTTCATGTCAAACGATTTTGCCATCTTTGACTTCAAAGCTGAAATTTCTTCCAAGTGCTTGCCAGCAATCAACATGTCATCCACATACAAAATAAGGATCAGCAACTACCATCCTTAACCTTCTTTGTATATAGACAGTGATCGAACTCACTACGTTTGTAGCCTTGAGAAAGCATAAACTTGTGGAATTTATGGTACCATGCCCTCGATGATTGTTTTAAGCCATAAAGACTCTTTAACAACTGGCATACCCAATCTTCCTTGCCTTTCTCAACAAACCCTTCTGGCTGCTGCATGTAAATTTCCACATCTAAATCACCATGCAAGAACGCTGTCTTGACATCCATTTGGTGCAACACCAAATCTAATATGGCAACCAATGCAAGAAAGCATCTCAATGTAGTCATCTTGACCACCGGAGAGAAGACTTCATCAAAGTCAATGCCTTGTTCTTGCTTAAAGCCCTTGGCAACAAGCCTTGCTTTGTACTTTGGCTGACAATCATGAGCGGTGATCTTATACCTGTAAACCCATTTACAAGGTAGAGTCTTTTTGCCCTGTGGTAATTTAACTAGCTTCCATGTCTTGTTTTTATGCAGAGCTGTCATCTCTGACTGCATGGCCAATTGCCAATTCCCGGAGTCCTTCATTTGCACTGCTTCCTTGTAACATGAAGGCTCATTGCAATCAGTCAACATGACATAGTTCATAGATGGAACAAACCTATCAGGAGGTTGCGTGACACGTCCAGATCTACGCACAATAGGTGGCTCAGGCTCAGCCACAACCTGTGGTTCCACTCTATCCTGTCCTTGCTCCTCTTGAGCCCTGACATTTTGTCTTGCACGTGCAGGTCCATCTTCTTGGAAGACAACTCTTCTAATCTCCTCAACCCTCTCTGGTTTAGAATGATATTTGGATTCATTAAAGTGAACATCATTGCTGCGGACAACCTTTCTGGATTCGGGATCCTTTGCAAAGTCTGTACCCCATCTCACCAGAATTACCATAGCCTAGAAAGATGCACTTTCTACTCTTTGGCTCAAGTTTGTTCCTAAATTCCTTTGGAACGTGAGTATAGGCCTCACAGCCAAAGACTCTGAGATGCTTGTATGAGGGCATTTTGCCTTACCATACCATCTCTGGCACTGAATCCTTTTGCAAAACCTTGCTAGGAGATCTATTTACAAGATGAACAGCTGTTGATACAGCTTCAGCCCAAAACCCATTTGGCAGCTGTGCATTAGACAACATACTTTTGACCTTCTCTTGTATGGTCCTATTCATCCTCTCAGCAACACCATTTTGAGGAGGATTGTAAGGAGCAGTAAGTTCACGTTTTATACCTTTTGACTCACAAAAGTCCTGAAAGGCCTTTGAAACATACTCTCCACCATTGTCAGTGCGTAAGCATTTAAGCTTCTTGCCACTCTGATTCTCCACAAGTGTCACAAACGTTTTGAAAACACTAAACGCTTCATCCTTGTGCTTGAGAAAGTAAACCCATACTTTCCTCGAGTAATCATCTATAAATGTCATAAAGTAAGAAGCTCCCCCTAGAGATAGGTTAGGCATAGGTCCACACAAATCACTATGAACAAGTGCCAACTGTGTATCTCTTCTACTGCTTCTATGCTTATGTGGCTGTTGTGTTTGCTTACCATACAGACAATGTTCACAGAATTCAAAATCATTAAATGAAAAGCCAGGAAAATAACCAGAACGAGACAAGATTTCCATTCCCTTCTTGGACATATGTCCTAACCGGCTATGCCACAAAGAAACGTTCGGCTGCTCGGTTACATTGATTACATTTTTAGAGACATTTGATACATAAATCATGTAAAGTCCTCCAGACTTTACTCCATGTGCTACAGTCATAGAACCCTTGGATATCTTCCACATGTTCTGTCCAAAAGTGGTGACGTAGCCAGCATCATCAAGTAAACCTGTGCTGATCAAGCTCTTTGTAATTGCGGGAACATGTCTCACATTCTTAAGCGTGAAAGAAGAGCCATTCTGAAACTTCAATTGAACATCTCCAACACCTAAGATCTCACATGTCTGCCCATTGCCTAGCCGAACATGATCTTTAGTGGTCACATAAGAAGTAAACCACTCCTTGTTTGGAGACACATGAAGTGATGCCCCTGAGTCTATAATCCAGTCACTCAGTGCATTTCCATCAGATGCTGTAAGAAGAGCTGAGTCCATTGTATTCTTCAAGAAGTAGATGTCTCCTGACACTAGACTGTCATCCTCTGCAACAGTGTTTGTCACATTTATTTCTTGAATCTTCACTGAGGACTTGTTCTTCTCACCGTGGTCTTCATCTTTCTCTTTGCCTTTTTCTGCTTTCCATTCTCTGCAGTCTCTTTTCATGTGACCCTTCTTGCCACAATGGTAGCATTCTATGTCACTCTTGCCTTTAGCACTGCGGGACTTGCTACGAGACTGATTCCTCTTTCCACCTTTGTACTTTTCTTTGGTCCTTCCCCTGACAACTAAGGCTGTTCCTTTGCCTTTGTCCATTGCCTTTCTATTGGTTTCTTCAGTAAGCAGATTCCTTCTACACCTGCTATGTTCAAACCATCTGGAGGTGCAAAATTACTCAAAGCTGTGCGAAAAGTGTCCCAACTTTCCGGCGATGTGATCAACAGGAACATAGCTCTAACATGTTCATCAAACTTGACACCTTGAGCTGACAACTGACTATAGATTGTGTTGAATTCATTCAGATGATTGGACATAGGTGTCCCTTCTTTCATCTTCAAGTCAACAAGCTTCTTAAGCCAATATACCTGTGAAGCTGCACTCTGCTTCTCATAAAGATCACTCAGCTTTAACCATGCTTGATAAGCCGACATCTCGTCTGCTACATTGAAGTAAACGCTTTCTGCCAAAGTCAGCATAATGGTAGAAAGTGCCAATTCATCCATTTCGCTCCATTCATCTTCGTCCATATCTTTTGGTTTTATCCCCTTGAGCTTTATAGGTTTTATCTGCTTTTTTTGTACCAACATGTGCCAAATCTGCTGCTTCCACAATGGGAAATTGGTTCCATCCAGCTTCTCGATATTGTAAAGAGCAGTGTCCTGTGATCCAGCCATAGCTACGCTTCACAGTAGTTTACTTTCCTGGGAAAAATTCGGCAGAGTTTCCCCTGTAAACTGACCTTCGAACCAATATCAACCTGTCAAATGAACCAAGAAAGCTCCAGATTTTGCATAAATTTCGGCAGAGTCTCCTTTGTAAAATGGCTATGGTGTACTCAAAAATAGACCAAAAAACAGCTCAAAAAACACTGTCTCTCTGACACTGTAAGCTGTGGGTAAACCTGTCCTGCACATGTACTGTCTCTGACTGTCCTGTAAGCATAGACTGCGACAATGCCTCAACGGCAGTAAAGCAAAGATGCAATCCTAACTGTCTAACTCACAGTCAATACATCCTAGCTGCCTATCTAAGGGTGCTCGAGGGATCGCTCCAAGACCTGTATCACCGAAAGAATCTCAACATTCGAGAATCCCCCAGCTCAATAAAACCTCACTCGACCCTCAACAAAGGCTGCAGTAAATCTGACAGTACATAGACTTCCCACAAAGTCATACATCCACAAATTTCCCACTATATGCTGTAACCGCTGCGGCGGTTGTTTGCTGCGTGACTCACATGTTAAGTATGGAGCCTGATTTACCCTTGTAATTTTTTGTGGTAAAAGCGCACATTTGTAAGGCCCCCATTATGAGGAGAAGGCATCGTGCGTGAAGGAAAATCACTCACCGGAAACCAAAATTTTCACGGACAAGAATCAGGGGCAACTTTAAAGGCCTCGGGGATGGAGGCCCCCGAGACTTTTTTTCGCCGGAATATTCTTTTTCGCCGGAATATTATGGCCGGACGGCGGCCGGAAAGTGGTCGGAAAACAACCGGTCGGTTGGCCGATGGCCGGTGGTCGGAAGTCAATGGCCGGTGGCCGGTGGCCGAATTCAATGGCCGGTGGCCGAATTCAAAAGCGGACTTGTCTTCTCAAGGGCGGCCACACATGGGCGGATTGGAGGGTCCGATTTGGACTTATTCGCACAAGGGCGGCTACACATGGCTGTCTCTCATAAGAGAGGGTAGCCCTTTTGGCCTATAAAAGGAGGCCATTTCTACACACATTTCATAGTGTGAAGTTGATGCAACAAGGTGAGTGTGAGGTGGTGAGAGTGAAGCAAGGCGGGAGCTCCATTAAGGGTATAATCCCTTTGTAAATTACTTCTTGTTTTGAAGTACTAAAGCCATTGAGTGGCTGCTTTCCCGTGGACGTAGCCCACATTGGGTGAACCACGTATATCGTGTGTACTCTCTCTCTCTCTCTCTACTCTATAATCTCGTGTATGTAAATCTGTCTCTCTCCATTAAGTAATCTACTCAATTATCTATTTAGCTACGTCTTATTTCCTAACAACTGGTATCAGAGCAAGGTTTGCTCGTAGCTAAATTATCTCAAGGAAAGATTTCCTCGAATTGAGTGGGAGTTATGGCGGAGGAAGGGAAGCTCAAGATTGAGAAGTTCAACGGCAAAAACTACCAACATTGGAAGATGCAGATTGAAGACTATCTCTACCAGAAGGACCTCTATTTGCCACTAGGCGGTCTTGCAAAGAAGCCCGCAACAATGGCAGATGAAGCATGGATTGTCCTTGATCGAAAGGCACTAGGAACAATCCAGTTAAGCTTGGCGTCAACGGTGGCCTTCAATGTTTCGGAGATGAAGACCACGGAGGATTTGATGAAGTCACTTGACGACTTCTATGAGAAACCATCGACATCCAATAAGGTATTTCTTATGAAGCGCTTGTTCAATCTAAAGATGGCAGAGAATGGTTCAGTTGGAGAACACCTAAATGACTTTAACACAAACATAAGTCAACTTCGATCAGTGAAAATCAATTTCGATGACGAAGTGCGAGCTCTCCTTATACTATCATCTCTACCAGATAGTTGGGACAGCCTTGTGATGGCTGTAAGTAATTCTATTTCTCGCACAAGTACTCTTAAGTTTGATGATGTTGTGGGTGTTGTCCTAAGCGAGGAAATGCGAAGGAGAAGCACAGGAGAATCATCAAGTGTTGCACTATCAGTGCAAACAAGAGGAAGGCTTAAGGAGAGGTTCAAAAACCAAAAGGGTCGTGATCGCTCAAGGCGGAGCAAGTCACACACAAAGTCAGTTCTTGAATGTTGGAACTGCGGCAAGAAAGGCCACGTCAAGAAGGATTGCTGGTCCAAGAAGAAGAAGGAGACAGAGTCTCAAGACAACAAGCCAACATCGGAGGCCAATGTGGCAGGTAAAGTAGAGCAAGATGCTCTAATTCTCTCATTAGACAATGTGTCTAATTCCTGGATAGTAGATTCCGGGGCTTCATTCCATGCGACACCATACAAGCAACATTTCCAAGACTACACCAAAGGTAATTTTGGGTATGTATACTTGGGAGATGATGAAGCTTGTGAGATTGTCGGCAAAGGTACAGTTTCTGTCAAAACTGCTAACGGAAATGAATGGAAGCTTAAAGATGTTAGGCATGTTCCTTCTCTTCGCAAAAATTTGATCTCTACAGGACAATTGGACGATGAAGGTCACAACATTGCATTCGGAAACAAACAGTGGAAGATCTCAAAGGGATCTTTGGTGGTTGCCAAGGGTGAAAAAGTCGGTACACTTTACTTGTGTATTGTTAGCACGCAACCTTCAGCTTGTGCAGCAACTACAGAAGTTGACAGTGCGGTGTGGCACTACCGACTTGGGCATATGAGTGCCAAAGGAATGCAAATCCTTCAAACAAAGAAGCTTCTACCAGGTTTGAAAGAAGTGGACTTAGAGTTCTGTGAAGATTGTGTTTATGGTAAACAAAAGAGGGTAAAATTTCAAAAATCAGGAAATGAAAGAAAAAATAAAAAACCTTAGTTGGTTCATTCTGATGTTTGGGGTCCTGCAAGTACACCATCACTTGGTGGCTCATTGTACTATGTAACATTCATAGACGATGCGACTAGAAAAACATGGGTTTATGTCATGAAGAATAAATCCGATGTATTTTCCATATTTCAAAGGTGGAAAGCCTTTGTGGAGAATGAAACAGGTACCAAGGTTAAATGCCTCAGATCCCACAATGGAGGCG
The DNA here is from genome assembly GCF_014529385.1 of Adiantum capillus-veneris. Classification (NCBI taxonomy): domain Eukaryota; kingdom Viridiplantae; phylum Streptophyta; class Polypodiopsida; order Polypodiales; family Pteridaceae; genus Adiantum; species Adiantum capillus-veneris. The sequence continues at coordinate 123,221,208 of NC_140950.1, read as the reverse complement.
AATATTGCAGCCAAGCTTTTGAAAGCTTTTGTGCTAGCAATGGCATTCGGAGGCAAAGGACAACCCCAAGGACACCTCAACAAAATGGGATTTCGGAAAGGATGAACAGGACAATCATGGAACGAGCACGAAGCATGCGGCTACATGTAGGCCTACCGCTTGAGCTTTGGGCGGAAGCTGTAAGTACGTCTGTGTACTTAATCAATCGGTCACCCTCAATGGCAGTGGATGGGGGAGTTCCAGAAGAGACATGGACAGGTAAACCGGTGAATTATACATTTCTCAAAGTGTTTGGGTGTGAGGCTTTCGTGCACATAGATAGAAGCCTAAGATCAAAGCTAGATGCAAAGTCCAAAAAGTGTTTCTTCATTGGCTATGGAGAAGGAGACTTTGGGTATCGCCTATGGAATCCTGAAGATGGTAAAATCTTAAGGAGTAGGGATGTAATTTTTAACGAACAAAATATGTACAAAGATTACTTGGAAAGAAAACAAACAAAAGAAACAGGTGATGAGTACATGGAGCTTGAGGACGGTGAAGACTCAAGGACTGCAAACGGTGACAATGTGCAACAACGTCAACCAAATGAGGAGCCTCAACCTATTCCCCGAAGATCTACAAGAGCAAGTAGACCTCTAGAAAGGTTTGTTCCTTCCTTCAACCATCTCTTGATCTCAGATTCTGGAGAGCCGGAATCATATGAAGAAGCTATGCAACATGAATCCAAAGAAGAATGGACGAAGAGCATGCAAGTGGAGATGGACTCACTACATCACAACCAAACATGGGAGTTGGTTGAGTTGCCTAAAGGTAAGCGGGCACTTCAAAACAAATGGGTGTACAAGATAAAGGAAGAAGAAGGTGGGAAGAAAAGGTACAAGTCTAGGCTTGTGGTAAAAGGTTTTTCTCAAAAGAAAGGTATTGACTTCAATGAAATATTTTCTCCTGTTGTAAAAATGAACTCAATTAGGCTTGTCTTAAGCCTTGTGGCTGCTCATGATCTAAATCTCGAGCAAATGGATGTAAATACGGCATTCCCTCACGGTGACTTAGAGGAGGAAATCTACATGCTTCAACCAAAGGGGTATGAAGTAAAAGGTAAGGAGAAAATGGTTTGCAGATTAAAGAAGAGCTTGTATGGTTTAAAGCAAGCATCAAGACAATGGTACTTGAAGTTTGATCGATGGATGTTGGATCATGGATTCACAAGATGCAACTCGGATCACTGCGTCTACACGGAGAATTTGGGAGATGGGAAATTCATCATCCTAATGTTGTATGTTGATGACATGTTGATTGCAAGTGCTAACATGCAGGACATCAAAGACCTAAAAGAGGAGCTGTTCAAATCTTTTTCAATGAAAGATTTAGGTGCTGCAAAGAGGATACTTGGTATGAAAATATCAAGGGACAGGACGAAGAAGACAATAAAGCTATCTCAAGAAGATTACATCAAGAAAGTACTAGAAAGGTTTGCAATGCAAAATGCAAAACCAGTTTCTACACCTTTGGCTGGTCATTTTAAACTAACGAAGGATATGTGTCCAAAGACACAAGAGGAGATAGCCTATATGTCTAAAGTTCCAGATGCTGCAGCGGTAGGTTCTCTAATGTATGCTATGGTCTGGACAAGGCCAGACATTGCACATGCAGTGGGAGTTGTGAGTAGGTTCATGGAAAACCCAGGTAAAGAGCATTGGCAAGCTGTGAAGTGGATACTTAGGTATCTAAAAGGGACAACAACAAATGCTTTGTATTTTGGAGGAACTGATATTTTTCTAGAAGAGTATGCTGATGCAGATATGGCAGGTGACAAAGATACTCGAAGGAGCACTACTAGCTATGTGTTCACGGTTGGAGGCACAGCAGTAAGCTGGGCTTCAAAGCTACAGAAAGTGGTTTCACTTTCTACCACGGAAGCAGAGTATGTAGCAATGACGGAGGCAAGCAAAGAAATTCTGTGGCTTCACAGATTCTTAGAAGAGCTTGGATTGAAACAAGACAATTGTGTCTTGTATAGTGATAGCCAAAGCGCTATCCATCTTGCAAAGAACTCAGCCTTTCATTCAAGGACAAAGCACATTGAGGTGAGATATCACTTCATACGCACTCTTTTGGAAGAGAGACAACTAAAGCTAGGAAAGGTGCATACAAGTGAAAATCCTGCAGACATGTTTACAAAGGTGGTCAATAAGGAGAAGTTGAGCTTTTGCTCATCTTCAATCGGCATTCAAGGATAAGAAGCCAGAATGGAAAGCAGTCACAGGTTTGGTTTGGAGATCAGTCTCCAAGTGGGAGATTGTTAAGTATGGAGCCTGATTTACCCTTGTAATTTTCTGTGGTAAAAGCGCACATTTGTAAGGCCCCCATTATGAGGAGAAGGCATCGTGCGTGAAGGAAAATCACTCACCGGAAACCAAAATTTTCACGGACAAGAATCAGGGGCAACTTTAAAGGCCTCGGGGACGGAGGCCCTCGAGACTTTTTTTTCGCCGGAATATTCTTTTTCGCCGGAATATTATGGCCGGCCGGCGGTCGGAAAGTGGTCGGAAAACAACCGGTCGGTTGGCCGATGGCCGGTAGTCAATGGCCGATGGCCGGTGGTCGGAAGTCAATGGCCGGTGGCCGGTGGTCGAAAGTCAATGGCCGGTGGCCGGTGGCTGAATTCAAAAGCGGACTTGTCTTCTCAAGGGCGGCCATACATGGGCGGATTGGAGGGTCCGATTTGGACTTATTCGCACAAGGGCGGCTACACATGGCTGTCTCTCATAAGAGAGGGCAGCCCTTTTGGCCTATAAAAGGAGGCCATTTCTACACACATTTCATAGTGTGAAGTTGATGCAACAAGGTGAGTGTGAGGTGGTGAGAGTGAAGCAAGGCGGGAGCTCCATTAAGGGTATAATCCCTTTGTAAATTACTTCTTGTTTTGAAGTACTAAAGCCATTGAGTGGCTGCTTTCCCGTGGACGTAGCCCACATTGGGTGAACCACGTATATCGTGTGTACTCTCTCTCTCTCTACTCTATAATCTCGTGTATATAAATCTGTCTCTCTCCATTAAGTAATCTACTCAATTATCTATTTAGCTACGTCTTATTTCCTAACATCACAGCCAGCAAACCCTCAACAAACATACATCATCTCTGACAATACATCCCATGTGGAAGTACTTGCAATGTCAGGATGAAATCTGGAATATCAAGCAGCAAACACAAGCTACCTGATGAACTAGTGGATGTCGCCTACAGTCTGTGTGTAGATGCGCCCGTGTCGTATGTGACACGCCTCCAAGAACTGTGAGCCGTCCTTTGATGTGTAGACAGCCACAAATCAACACTCTGGGAGTGTCGATATCCTCAGCACTTGCAGTCGTAGGCCGAAAACCCCAAATTTGCAGAGTCGGATCTGCACCTGTCGAGACCACGTAGTCGAAAATGGCGTGCGCAGACCTTTGTCGAAGCCGAACGGTGGCCAGATAACCTCAGAATGAAATTCTGACAACACCAAACCCTTCGGGCTCTCCCACGAGATTTAGGGCCGTGTCTTCGCCTGTCAAATTTCACTCCAATTTGAGTTGGTGACTCTAGCCTCCTGCAATGCTGCCCTGAGCGTCGATCTGAGCTCTGATACCAGTTGAAGGAGTACGAGCGGAAGTGCGACGCGAGAGAGAGTGCGAGAAGAAGAGCACGACGATATGGTGAACTCGCTCTACTGTAATGTGTAGAGCATAATGAGTTCTTATTAGGTTTTTACAAAAGAATATGTGTACATACCTGGCGGCCCGCCCACTTACTTGGGCGACCACATTGGGCTTTATACCCCAACACTAGACACATATTGTATAAAAAAATGGCATAGCCACAAACATGGAGAAGGTGGCAGCAATGATTGTTGAAATGGTTAGACCAATGTTTGTAAAAGAGGTTCAACCATTTATGGAACATTGTGGCTATTATCGTAGATTTATTTACATGTATGTAGTTATAGCTAAACCCATTGATAGCATCATCACTTATTTTGAATGGACAAAGGAATGTGAGGAATCATTCTAGAAGCTTAAACAAGATTTGACCACAACACCAATACCGAAAGCCCTAAACTGGACCAAAATGTTCCATGTGCATGTGGATGCTTCAAGTTTTGCTATTGATTGCATCTTAGCTCAGCTAGGAGAGGGAACCATAGATTTTCCTATCTCCCATGCTAGTCAACAACTAAACCTAGTAGAAAATAACTACACAACCATTGAAAGAGAAGGCCTTGGTATGGCGTTTTCAGTCAAAAAATTCCAACACTACTTGTGTCATAATAACTAATATCTAATTCTCCTAAATGATTTTCTCATGTTAAACTAATCATTTAATATACGGAAGTGCTTGGGGAGAAAAATATAGAATATTGGTTAAGCTGGAAGACCGATCACAATAGGGATCCAAAGGGGGGGCCATCTGCAAAAGATCAATGTGCAACAATGGGCTTTAAAGACCCTAAGGTTCAGCCCATTAAGACTTCCAAAATGCTAAGGTTCCAAAATTCAAAGGTTGAATCCAATGGTCAAGCTTAGGAAAATTGGATGCTTTGAGTTTACACAAAAGTCAACACAAGCTCCTACATAGGAGGGGCGAGCCCTTTTGATAGGGGATGAGAGAGAAAGACACACACACACACACGTACACACTCATGCAAGCCCCTTTACACAAAGGGCATAGTGGACACATGTCAGCTCCCTAGCCCAGTTGCCCCCAAGGTGTACTCAAATCCAATTGGATGACCATACAAGTGGACCAATGAGAATTTGGCTAGAGTAAATCTAGTTTAATTCATTTAAAAACAATTAATAAAATAAACAATAAGAATTAATTGCTTGAGGGGTTGACCAAGAGAGAGAGGGGGCTGAATTTCTCAAGTCATAATTCCACACACACTCACACAAGCTCATGTGTGAAGCAAGAAGACTCTCTATCTCCTTCTCAAGCTTTAATGGAAAGCTTATCGCCTACTCCAAGTTTGTGAGAAGGGAGGCCTACACCAACAACTCTTGGCTTTGTGATGCAAATCCAACCAAGAGCCAAGCTTCAATTCATGCTCATCTCCTCTACCATGCTAATTACTAAGCTATGCTATGCTATTATGAGTGATTATGTGAGGAGATGTACATCTTTCTCGTTAGACTATTCCTTCTTCCTCTCAATCTACTCTCATACCCCGCTAGCTCTCACCATCTTTGAAGGTGTGTGAGGTCTTGGGTATGAGATTGTGAGGGGGTTGATGTTGTGTTTTATAAGTTTTTTGCTTAGTGCTTGAAGCTTCCAACTTCATTGCACTAGCTAGTTATTGAAGGAACACAAAGAATTGTATTGTAAAATGTCTCTCTTGATGGGGGAAACCTATAATATAGAGCCTTTTGGAGGGGGACCGACTCCATATAAATCCGATCCTCAACTGTTGTCAATAGCTTAATTTCTCTCTCTTTTGAAGTATTGTTCATGCCTATCTAGCTAGGTGTTATTCTTTTTGTTGCTCTCTCTACTCAAGCACTCTTGCTATGCTCATTAGGAATCTATTCTAATGAAATTCTCACTATGTCTATGCTATTTTCCGCTACACACAAGTTTCTAGGTCATTAAATGTTACAACTTGTTAGCTAACAAGTTTGTCTTTTTTGTAGACCATCAAGCCTTACTCTATTTGATAAATAGACCGTGCAATACACGAAGGATTATGAGATGGTTTATCATCTTTCTCGAATTTGAATTCTTTATGGTAGTCAAAAAGGGCACCACTGTTGTGGGGGCGAATCACACCACCCATAAAGTGCATGAAACACAACCTAGATCAACATAATGTCAATCGAGGACACAAATGACACGATAGGTGCACGGAGGCAGTCTCTTTAGCTTGTCAGGCTGAGACCATTCCACACATACAACACTCTAGAAGGCTAATTAAACCACAATCTAGAATCTCACTACTCTCAACTACACCACCAACCCACATACACACAAACAAATGGAAACCCATCAAACCATGCTAGAATCGTACAAAACTTAAGGAACACCATCCCCTCACTAGGATACACCTGTCCAAAATCCTCTACACTCAAAACCCTCGCTCTAAACCCATCTGTGAAAAACGTGTTTAAAGACAGAGCAAAATTTTGAAATGCCCGAAATTGAAATCTATGAGTACCTATGTGTAGCTTATGTTGCCACGATTCTAATGACTACTTGCATGCAAAAAATGGACATCGTTTGATACACTTATGACCACAAATAGCTGGTAGGTGCATCGGTGCGTGTGCTTCGTCTCGCGTGGAATGCTGGCGTTGTCACATAGCTCTCCTCGAGCCTACAATAATGATGCGGTCGCTCCAATGCAATGAGCAAGTCGGGCGTATCATGAGGATGAAGCTCATGCTTACTCTCTTTCTCTCTCACACACAATAGGCGGCAGTGCTAAGCTTCAATTATGATTAAGTGTTTTTATAAAAGTGACCTAGGTACCTTATATACTAAGGCTACCTTAGGTTAACCGGAAATAGAGATTTGAGGGGTCAAATGGCTTGGTATTTACAATTTGGAAGTGCCATTGCACCTTGGCTTCTGCAGACTAGACTACCTACTTATTACAAATGATGTTTATAACCATAATCCTCAGCATTCCATAACTCTCAGAAAATAAGGTTTTGTTATGTCGTGTTGTTGACACAACGGTCAACACTTCTCCCCTCTGAATTCATGTCGTCCTTGACATGACCTGGTTGTCGATGCCGGTGCGGTCTTTGTTGTCGTTTTCCTCATGTAAAGAAAGTATAGGCTGTAGCCTTTGCACGAGCTCGTCCTGTTCCTCCAATTTGACGTACATAGTCTTCACATGATTCAAGAAAATCATAATTGATGACAAACTCTATGTCCTTCACATCCATGAAACGGTCCAGTAAATCTTCCAATTTTGAATATTTCTCATTCTCAAAAACAACTTCTACATTGAATAATTGGCTTTTGGATCTCGACCAATGACAACTTTGTAAGGAGTCTGTAGGAATTGTATGGCTAAACTTTCAACTTCTTTAGGCCAATGCAAATCTATCTGCCAGTTCGAATCTGTGAGATAATTTTTATGATTTGAGGTTCCAACCCTTGTTCAACATTCGATCTGCTTCATCAAGGACAAGCTTTTGAGATCCTCTGATTACCCTTATGTCTGCTCTTCGTCATTGAGGACTTCTTTGTTCCTGCATCAAGGTGATCAAAGCCGCATTTGCCACTGTTAGTTTTTGTATGTTGTGTAAATCATTATACTGCTTCTACTTGATAGATGACTTAATTAAAGCTTCACAAACCCCATTAATTTCCCAAGTTAGCAACTGCTTTGAAAAGGGCTTATCCGACATCATTCGCGAGAGATGACCACCAATGAGCCATCATGGTCCATTTGTCCCCAAAATTCATATACACGATGTACAGGGTATGTAGATGGCTATCATGGCTTCAGATTTGAAAAAATTGCAGCTTTGGGTAGGGGTTAGACTCTTTTTTTTTAATAATTATAATAAACCCTTAGCTTGTACTCTCTTTTTGTACCCTCCTGAAAACTTTTGGCTTGATTTTGACTTGTATTTGGATTTCCAAGCTAACTTTTTTGATTTCAGTCTCAGAAATGACTGGTGGGCATCGTTGGCACCTTCTGGCTATCAAACACATGTAGAACCAATGATGATGACCAAAATTTGGCTTGATCCTTGGTTACTCTTGTAGATATCTATCACGAAAGATGACTGAATTGTCATTTCTGCCCCTTTTGTGCTTGTCAGTATTGTTGGTCCCTTTTGTTTGTTAGGCTTCATTAAGTCACATACAAGATTTAAGATTTACAGTATAAAGATCTACTTCCTGCCGTGTAGTCGCATGAAAGGTTGATGGCAACTTTACACTTGATGGTTGCGTTTAGTGTTAGTCGCGTCAGCAACTCTCTTTGTCCTTGTAGTCTGGCCCAAAGTTTTATGACCATTCTCAGTCATTTTTGGCCTCATGTTGTTGTTGAAGGCTAATCGGCATTCTTTTCTTACCTAACATTCTAGCCGTGTGCATATGGATTTTGAGACATACGTCGTGAGGTATCGTCATTTTCCTGTACCTGCTTCTCTTTGTACTGCTCGACTCAGTCTTTTGTTCATCAGGATTATGGATTTTTCTTGCCTTTTTTTTAAAATCTCAAAAAGAAAAAAATAACACCAAAAATCAACTCAACGCAAAAAGCAAAATTAAGTTAATAGAATTCTAAAAGCCAGGTACACTGTACACATGTCCCTAGGGGCTCATATATGGCTTTTGTCCCCGTACTTCTCATGTAACACTAGTATGAGGGCATATACTCTGAATTTAGTCACAAAATCATCACAATCAAATGCAAAAATTCAATACAACTCACAAAACAATGCCCTCTAATATTCTTATCTTAGGTCCGCATTTAGAATGCCTTCCCTGTTGGAATTAGGGTTGCAAGGAAACGCACATAGCTTGGCGAAGACGAAGGAAGCTCAAGGCACACAACAAAGAGTGTAATACTTAGTGTGCAATGGAAAGATAGATAGCCCTAGAGTGATGGGTGTATATACAATGCACGGGGGAAAAAACCTCCTAAAGTAGGAAAAAATGCCCCGGTGGTCCTAGTGTGTTCACACACATCACTACCACATGCATATGGTAACAAATCCCCCCTAGGAGTGATGCGGTAAACGAGGGCTGACACGAAGAGTAAAGGGAAGTGCCATGCGCTGAGGACGAGATCAATCCACAAAGGGGAGCAAGCCCAAAGCTTCGTGGAAAGCTTCGAACTTCTCACGAGATAATGCCTTTGTGAAAAGATCTGCAAGGTTGTCCTGTGTTGGCACATAAGCCAAGTTGATCTCTCTTGCTGAGAGCCTCTCCCTGACACAATGGTAATGCACCTCAATGTGCTTTGTGCGAGCATGAAAAAATGGGTTCCTCGCAACTGCCAATGCGCTCTGGCTGTCAGTGTAGATGATGTAGGCAATGTCTTATCCAACACCCAAATCAGCCATAAGGCATCTGAGCCATACACACTCAACCGTAGCTATGAAGACTGGCTTGTACTCAGCCTCACAAATAGAAGTGGCCACAGTAGGTTGCTTCTTGCTCAACCATGAAATACATGAACTGCCAAGCATGAAACAAAAAACACTTGTGGACACTCGTGTGTCATAACAAATAGCCTAATCCGAGTCCCAAAAAGCATGTAAATCTGGCGGCAATGATCCCCCCTTGGGATAAAACAAACCAAGATGAAAAGTGCCACACAAGTAGCAAAAAATCCTCTTGACTGTCTTCCAATGCTTGGACCTTGAGCCATGAATACATTTGCTGACATGTTGTTACCATATACATGTAGTAGTGATGTGTGTGAACACACTAGGACCACCGGGGCATTTTTTCCCTCTTTAGGAGGTTTTTTACCCCGGGCATTGTATATACGCCCATCACTCTAGGGCTATCCATCTTTCCATTGAATACTAAGTAACACACTCTCTATTGTGTGCCTTGAGATTCCTTCGTCTTCTCCAAGTTGTGTGCGTTTCTCTGCAACCCTAAATCCAACAATTGGTATCAGAGCAGGTTGCGTCCTCCCGGGCTTAGTCGCCAGCTGCTCCAGCACACGCCTGCTCACTTTCTCCGATTTCAGTGCTCATTTCGGCCTCCGTTTCCACTAGAGGCAGTAGTGCACACGCTATTTCATCATTTTGTGCAAAATTTCTATCAGTGCCATTTTCTGCATAACAGGTGCCTCGTAGTCTTCTACGGTTTGTGCTATATAGGACGTGTTGTTCACGCTCTGTTTCTCCTGTTTTCAAGCAGCTTTCACATGAGGTGCAGCATTTACCATGGCTGACAACAACACCCTATGTGGGCTTATATGATGCAACATGTTCTTTTGTCAAAGGGCGTTTAGAACATTGTGCAAGGCATTGATATACGTCCTGGTTCTGAGGATGTAGGCGATGTTGAGGATGTTGTAATGATTGTTGCTATTAGAGTTGTTTTACGTACTGTAGAACAAGCTCGTTGGGATGTAAAGGATGCACATGCTCATGCATTGATTGCGTTGTCTGTGAAGAGAACCATTGTTCCTCACATTCGTTCAACAAAATCTGCAAAACAGGCTTGGAATATTCTAGCAGGTCTTTATGCAAGCCGCCATGAGACTAAAATTGCTTTGCCGTGTAAAGAGCTGGAGGTGAAGATTATGCCTGAGGAAGATGATATGGACACTTTCCTTGCTGGTGTCAAGGATATCAATGAGCAACTTATTTTTGCAGGTGAAGTCATTTTAGACAGTTCCCTTGTGCAGACTGTTCTTGATGCTTTACCAGATTCCTATTAGACTTTTGCTAGTACTTAGAGAGTGATGACCCAAGGAAATCCTCAAGTTGTCAAGTTTGATGCATTATGCACATTGCTATTGCAAGAGTCACTTTCTAGAAAAAACAGAACTAGGCAGCGTGCAGTTGAACAGGCTTTTATTGCTTCTCAAAGAAAGGGTGGTAACAGCAATGCGGCCATTCCTAATGCTTCTGCTAGCAGCAATTCGTCTGGAAATTTTGGTGATAAGGGGAAAAAGAAGATGCGTTGCCATTATTGTGAAGCTAATGATCACTTGATCAAGTCGTGCCCTAAGTTGAAGGCCAAAGAGGCTAAGAAGAAAGAGGGTGGTTCCACTGCAAATGCTGGTTCCACTACAAATGCATCCATTGTTGAGTCTTCTGTGAAAGGAGAGTGTGTTGCTGATGTTGGTGCAGAATGGGCTTTTAGCGCAGAGTGCACTTACAATCCTGCTGTCCATGATGCATGCTTGTCAGTTGCTACAGATTCACATGTGTGGTATTTTGACAGTGGTGCTACAAAGCATATTACCTCACATCGTGAATTGTTTACCTCTCTTGAGTCTATTCCTCATGGGAATTCAGTCACTTGTGTCAACAATACCTCTTATCCGGTTCAGGGAGTTGGAAAGATTGTGCTTACTGCTGCAAATGGCAGTTCATTCACACTTGTTGACGCACTTTATGTACCTGGGATCAAGACGAATCTCTTGTCTGTATCCGCACTTGCTAGACTTGGACTTGTAGTCAAATTTGTGGATGACAGATGTACAATTCATGATCACAGTTTTGGTGATGAAATTGTTGCATCTGGCCTTTTGTTTCGTGGGCTGTATAAGCTCACTTTGTATGACAAGTGTGGACAAAATTTTGCAAATGCTGTCGCAGATTCAAGGGCTATTTCAAATTCAAAACTTTGGCATGCAGGTTTTGGTCATCTGAATTTTGCCAGTTTGCAGGAATCTAATATGGTTGCTTCTTTGCCGCCTCTTGAAGCACTTGTCAAACATGTTTGTGAAGATTGTATTTTGGGTAAGATGCAGCGTTCTAAGTTTCCAAAGGATGGTTCAGTTCGAGCCACATGCAGGTTGCAGCTTGTGCATAGTGATGTTTGTGGGTCCATGCAAACTCCATCCTTGGGCAATTACCTTTACTTCATGACTTTCATTGATGATTACTCCAGGCATGCATGGGTATTTTCACTTAAAGCGAAGTCCAAAGTTTTTATGTGCTTCAAACAATTTCTCGAAATGTACTATGAGCACCCTCCGTTCCGATCGAGGGGGGGAGTATATGCTTCATGAATTTAATGCATTTCTGGCTAGTCGTGGGATAAAACACCAATGTACAATGCCTTATACACCTCAACAAAATGGTGTTACTGGGAGGAAAAATAGGTCACTGACGGAAATGGGATGATGTATGCTCAAAAGTCAAGCTTTGCCGCATTCTTTTTGGCTTGAGGCCATCATGTGTGCCACTTATGTACTTCATAGGTGTCCTACGAAAGGTTTGCAGTCTATTACTCCATATGAAGCATGGGATGATAGAAAGCCTTCTATTGAGCACATGCGTGTTTTTGGATGTTTGGCATATGCTTTGGTTCCACAAGCACAACGCATAAAATTGGATGATAAGGATGTCAAATGTATTTTTGTTGGTTATAGTGCTGAAAACAAAGGTTTTTTTTTTCCGAGAAAAAGATCCTTCTATTAGTTAATGAAAACTGCCCATAGGGCTACATCCACTTCTCCAGGAGAGGGCTACAACAAGCATGATGGGGAGACTCTCCCAATGAAAAAACAACATATATACAATGGGGCTAAATCAAGAGATGGGAGGAGGGAAAAGCCACATAGGTGGACAGTAGTGCCATCTGAGCACCCCCTGGACCATGGTGTAAAAAGGCCCAGGGCGCTAGAGTCGAAGGAAAGCCTCTCGGCGCTCCCGCATGCGGTCGGAGCTGCCCTGTAGTCCCTCAAGCTGTCCTCTGAGAGTATGGATCAGATCTAGCCAAAAGTCACGAACAGTCTCTGCTGGTGGCACAGGGCGAGCCTCAAAGATGTGGAAACAGTGGGCCCGCCAGATGAACCAGAGAGCTAAGCCACTGATGAGCTCCCAACACTCCTCCCTCTCACTGCTCCACTCCTGTGGAGTAAGATCTGTAACAGGCTGGAGTGTAGGTCACCCCCCTGTATCACTATCATCCTGCTGGTGGAAGATAGCTCAAACTGAAGTGCCGGGCCCGTGAGGGTGGACCAAGCTGTTGCCCCCCAAGTGTACAGTCGAGCCGTGGAGAGGGCAGGCATCAGCCGAAGAACTTGTAGCCACACCTGCTGGGCCGAGGGACAGTCCCAAAGACAATGACGCTGACTCTCCACCAACTGGTCACAGGCTGTACATGCGGCCGAGAGACCACTATGCACAAGCCAGCTCCCAACTGCTGTGGCTCTGTGTGCAACCAAGCACTGGAACAAAGTGACGCGCCTCGGCTGTCTGGAGTCCCACAGCCTCTGCCAAAAAGCTGCCAAGAAATCAACTGTGAGGCCCTCCTCCTGCCAATGACGTGCTACAGCGGGGCGGGCCTCTCTCTGCGCTGCAAGTATATGACGTCCTAGTCGAACAGTGTACTGAAAGAAAGGGACTCCTGGGCGGTCTGCAGAAGAGAAGGGGTCCCTCCATAGCCACTCACCAGGATCCCACTGCACTCGTGCCAATGGACAGCACTCCCAAGCCCATAGCCTGCAGTGCCCTGTCTCAAGAGCTGTTGGGTCAGGGTCTATGAAGCAAGTCCTCCCACAGATGCCCACAACACGGATCCTCTGGAAGCAGCACTCTGCTATCTGCGGGGCCTCTACTGCAACTTGGTGTAATCGTCCCCCACCCTGAAGCTCGAAGAACAGGGTTGGGACAGTCTCTGAACAGGTCCTGACTGAGATGAGAACCTCCAGTTGTGTGAAGGCTCCCATCCATCGCGGTGCTACTGGCTCGAGAGGTGTGAGCCACTCAGCGGGAACTGACTCTGAGATGTCCTTACACATGCTCTGAACCCCTCTCATGCCCTGTAGTTGGACAACCTGTACCTCCTCTGACAGACCTGTGAACTCTAGCCAATCACCTAGAGAGCGCGCTGGACCTGCTGCCATGGGACCCCAAGAAACATGAGGCCTACTCCCAACCAAGTGGCCTCTCTGGGTGCTAACCATGGGGTTCCAGATGAGGGGCTGCCGTAGGCGCTCCTCTGTGCATGTCGGCTGTCTCTGCTCTAGGCCACGCCATAAGAGCTCCCAAGAACGAAGAAAACTCATAGCGAATCGGTCCTCGAGTCTCCTTCTCAAACCAACTCGGCGTAACTCTGTGAAGATCCATCTGGTCGAAAGTTGCCAAGGTCCTCCTGACTCAGGCACCCTGGTACGAAGCCTCTGCAGCAAGAACTCCTTCCAGGGCTCCTCGCCTAGAAGAAGTCCTCTGACGACGAACTTCCCAAGAAGGGCTCTGCTCTGCTGGGCTGGATCAATGATCCCAAGCCCTCCCTGAGAGCAAGGGAGTGTGATGACAGACCAAGCCACCTTGGCTCGGGCAATTTGAGTGTCGCGTCCTGACCAAAGGAAGTTCCTGATCAGCCTCTCTACCTGGCTGATACAAGAACTCGAGAAGATCCAGCAAGAAGTGATGTACCACATAGTTTCCAACAACACTTGGTTGGCAACTACTATACCAGCCAGCGAAAGTCGTGCTGAGCTCCAATGTAACAGCTTTCTCTTGATGGACAAGAGAAGCGGAGCAATCTACTGCTCGGGGGACAAATCCAAACCAACCTGACAACCCAAGTATCCAAGTACCCCTGGAGGAATCCACCTGAAACCCTCTCTTGGCATCCACTCTGGCACAGGAGCACTACCAACCGAGAAAGCCACTGTCTTTCTCCAGTTGATCAGTGTGCCCGATGCACAGCAGAAGGTCTCCAAAGCCTGCCCACACCTGTGTAGATTGGCCTCCTGGCCCTCTAAGTACAAGGCTGAATCGTCGGCAAACTCAGCATCCAGAAGCTCATCTCCCCGTATAGGGAGTGCTAAGCCCCTCAAACCAACCTGCTGTGACACCAAAAATCTGCTCATCGCCTCTGCATAGAACAGAAAGATAAAGGGGGCAAGAGGACAACCCTGTCTGACTGATCGTGTGAGCATGAAGTGCTCACCTCTACCTCCTGCCAAAAGCACCTGACTGTGAGCCTGTCTGTACAAAGATGACA